>NC_137438.1:4417892-4697892 GCF_964374335.1 Astatotilapia calliptera
TATGTGTATAACTTGGAAATCTTAGCTCAAACAGCTGCAAAACCTATTTTGCCAGCACGGGGACCTTGAGTTCTATAAGATAAAGCCATAAACATGTTTGTCCGAGTCTTCTATCAAAAGTTACAGCTATTTATATGAAGTTGTACAAAAACGCTTTCTTTCGCCAAGACAGTGCGTTTCTCACTGTTACATGCATTTGAATGGGGAACTCGACCGAAACAAAGTATAGGTTTTCATTATGTGTATAACTTGGAAATCTTAGCTCCAACAGCTGCAAATCCTGTTTTCCCAGCACGGGGACCTTGAGTTTAATAAGATAAAGCCATAAACATGTTTGTCTGAGTCTTCTATCAAAAGTTACAGCTATTTATATGAAGTTGTACAAAAACGCTTTCTTTCGCCAAGACAGTGCGTTTCTCACTGTTACATGCATTTGAATGGGGAACTCGACCGAAACAAAGTATAGGTTTTCATTATGTGTATAACTTGGAAATCTTAGCTCAAACAGCTGCAAATCCTGTTTGCCCAGCACGGGGACCTTGAGTTCTATAAGATAAAGTCATAAACCTGTTTGTCTGAGTCTTCTATCAAAAGTTACAGCTATTTATATGAAGTTGTTCAAAAACGCTTTCTTTCGCCAAGACAGTGCGTTTCTCACTGTTACATGCATTTGAATGGGGAACTCGACCGAAACAAAGTATAGGTTTTCATTATGTGTATAACTTGGAAATCTTAGCTCCAACAGCTGCAAATCCTGTTTTCCCAGCACGGGGACCTTGAGTTCTATAAGATAAAGCCATAAACATGTTTGTCCGAGTCTTCTATCAAAAGTTACAGCTATTTATATGAAGTTGTACAAAAACGCTTTCTTTCGCCAAGACAGTGCGTTTCTCACTGTTACATGCATTTGAATGGGGAAACTCGACCGAAACAAAGTATAGGTTTTCATTATGTGTATAACTTGGAAATCTTAGCTCAAACAGCTGCAAAACCTGTTTTCCCAGCACGGGGACCTTGAGTTTAATAAGATAAAGCCATAAACATGTTTGTCTGAGTCTTCTATCAAAAGTTACAGCTATTTATATGAAGTTGTACAAAAACGCTTTCTTTCGCCAAGACAGTGCGTTTCTCACTGTTACATGCATTTGAATGGGGAACTGGCCCGAAACAAAGTATAGGTTTTCATTATGTGTATAACTTGAAAATCTTAGCTCCAACAGCTGCAAATCCTGTTTGCCCAGCACGGGGACCTTGAGTTCTATAAGATAAAGCCATAAACATGTGTATCCGAGTCTTCTATCAAAAGTTACAGCTATTTATATGAAGTTGTACAAAAACGCTTTATTTCACCAAGACAGTGCGTTTCTCACTGTTACATGCATTTGAATGGGGAACTCGACCGAAACAAAGTATAGGTTTTCATTATGTGTATAACTTGGAAATCTTAGCTCAAACAGCTGCAAAACCTGTTTTCCCAGCACGGGGACCTTGAGTTTAATAAGATAAAGCCATAAACATGTTTGTCTGAGTCTTCTATCAAAAGTTACAGCTATTTATATGAAGTTGTACAAAAACGCTTTCTTTCGCCAAGACAGTGCGTTTCTCACTGTTACATGCATTTGAATGGGGAACTCGACCGAAACAAAGTATAGGTTTTCATTATGTGTATAACTTGGAAATCTTAGCTCAAACAGCTGCAAATCCTGTTTGCCCAGCACGGGGACCTTGAGTTCTATAAGATAAAGTCATAAACATGTTTGTCTGAGTCTTCTATCAAAAGTTACAGCTATTTATATGAAGTTGTTCAAAAACGCTTTCTTTCGCAAAACAGCGCGTTTCTCACTGTTACATGCATTTGAATGGGGAACTCGACCGAAACAAAGTATAGGTTTTCATTATGTGTATAACTTGGAAATCTTAGCTCCAACAGCTGCAAATCCTGTTTTCCCAGCACGGGGACCTTGAGTTCTATAAGATAAAGCCATAAACATGTTTGTCCGAGTCTTCTATCAAAAGTTACAGCTATTTATATGAAGTTGTACAAAAACGCTTTCTTTGCGAAGACAGTGCGTTTCTCACTGTTACATGCATTTGAATGGGGAACTCGACCGAAACAAAGTATAGGTTTTCATTATGTGTATAACTTGGAAATCTTAGCTCAAACAGCTGCAAAACCTGTTTTCCCAGCACGGGGACCTTGAGTTCTATAAGATAAAGCCATAAACATGTGTATCCGAGTCTTCTATCAAAAGTTACAGCTATTTATATGAAGTTGTACAAAAACGCTTTATTTCGCCAAGACAGTGCGTTTCTCACTGTTACATGCATTTGAATCGGGAAACTCGACCGAAACAAAGTATAGGTTTTCATTATGTGTATAACTTGGAAATCTTAGCTCAAACAGCTGCAAAACCTGTTTTCCCAGCACGGGGACCTTGAGTTTAATAAGATAAAGCCATAAACATGTTTGTCTGAGTCTTCTATCAAAAGTTACAGCTATTTATATGAAGTTGTACAAAAACGCTTTCTTTCGCCAAGACAGTGCGTTTCTCACTGTTACATGCATTTGAATGGGGAACTCGACCGAAACAAAGTATAGGTTTTCATTATGTGTATAACTTGAAAATCTTAGCTCCAACAGCTGCAAATCCTGTTTTCCCAGCACGGGGACCTTGAGTTCTATAAGATAAATACATAAACATGTTTGTCCGAGTCTTCTATCAAAAGTTACAGCTATTTATATGAAGTTGTACAAAAACGCTTTCTTTCGCCAAGACAGTGCGTTTCTCACTGTTACATGCATTTGAATGGGGAACTCGACCGAAACAAAGTATAGGTTTTCATTATGTGTATAACTTGGAAATCTTAGCTCAAACAGCTGCAAAACCTGTTTTCCCAGCACGGGGACCTTGAGTTTAATAAGATAAAGCCATACACATGTTTGTCTGAGTCTTCTATCAAAAGTTACAGCTATTTATATGAAGTTGTACAAAAACGCTTTCTTTCGCCAAGACAGGGCATTTCTCACTGTTACATGCATTTGAATGGGGAACTCGACCGAAACAAAGTATAGGTTTTCATTATGTGTATAACTTGGAAATCTTAGCTCAAACAGCTGCAAATCCTGTTTTCCAAGCACGGGGACCTTGAGTTCTATAAGATAAAGCCATAAACATGTTTGTCTGAGTCTTCTATCAAAAGTTACAGCGATTTATATGAAGTTGTACAAAAACGCTTTCTTTCGCCAAGACAGTGCGTTTCTCACTGTTACATGCATTTGAATGGGGAACTCGACCGAAACAAAGTATAGGTTTTCATTATGTGTATAACTTGGAAATCTTAGCTCAAACAGTTGCAAAACCTGTTTTCCCAGCACGGGGACCTTGAGTTTAATAAGATAAAGCCATAAACATGTTTGTCTGAGTCTTCTATCAAAAGTTACAGCTATTTATATGAAGTTGTACAAAAACGCTTTCTTTCGCCAAGACAGTGCGTTTCTCACTGTTACATGCATTTGAATGGGGAACTCGACCGAAACAAAGTATAGGTTTTCATTATGTGTATAACTTGGAAATCTTAGCTCAAACAGCTGCAAATCCTGTTTTCCCAGCACGGGGACCTTGAGTTCTATAAGATAAAGCCATAAACATGTGTATCCGAGTCTTCTATCAAAAGTTACAGCTATTTATATGAAGTTGTTCAAAAACGCTTTCTTTCGCCAAGACAGTGCGTTTCTCACTGTTACATGCATTTGAATGGGGAACTCGACCGAAACAAAGTATAGGTTTTCATTATGTGTATAACTTGGAAATCTTAGCTCAAACAGCTGCAAAACCTGTTTTCCCAGCACGGGGACCTTGAGTTCTATAAGATAAAGCCATAAACATGTGTATCCGAGTCTTCTATCAAAAGTTACAGCTATTTATATGAAGTTGTACAAAAACGCTTTATTTCGCCAAGACAGTGCGTTTCTCACTGTTACATGCATTTGAATGGGGAACTCAACCGAAACAAAGTATAGGTTTTCATTATGTGTATAACTTGGAAATCTTAGCTCAAACAGTTGCAAAACCTGTTTGCCCAGCACGGGGACCTTGAGTTTAATAAGATAAAGCCATAAACATGTTTGTCTGAGTCTTCTATCAAAAGTTACAGCTATTTATATGAAGTTGTACAAAAACGCTTTCTTTCGCCAAGACAGTGCGTTTCTCACTGTTACATGCATTTGAATGGGGAACTCGACCGAAACAAAGTATAGGTTTTCATTATGTGTATAACTTGGAAATCTTAGCTCAAACAGTTGCAAAACCTGTTTTCCCAGCACGGGGACCTTGAGTTCTATAAGATAAAGCCATAAACATGTGTATCCGAGTCTTCTATCAAAAGTTACAGCTATTTATATGAAGTTGTACAAAAACGCTTTCTTTCGCCAAGACAGTGCGTTTCTCACTGTTACATGCATTTGAATGGGGAACTCGACCGAAACAAAGTATAGGTTTTCATTATGTGTATAACTTGGAAATCTTAGCTCAAACAGCTGCAGATCCTGTTTTCCCAGCACGGGGACCTTGAGTTCTATAAGATAAAGCCATAAACATGTTTGTCTGAGTCTTCTATCAAAAGTTACAGCTATTTATATGAAGTTGTACAAAAACGCTTTCTTTCGCCAAGACAGTGCGTTTCTCACTGTTACATGCATTTGAATGGGGAACTCGCCCGAAACAAAGTATAGGTTTTCATTATGTGTATAACTTGAAAATCTTAGCTCCAACAGCTGCAAATCCTGTTTGCCCAGCACGGGGATATTGAGTTCTATAAGATAAAGCCATAAACATGTGTATCCGAGTCTTCTATCAAAAGTTACAGCTATTTATATGAAGTTGTACAAAAACGCTTTATTTCACCAAGACAGTGCGTTTCTCACTGTTACATGCATTTGAATGGGGAACTCGACCGAAACAAAGTATAGGTTTTCATTATGTGTATAACTTGGAAATCTTAGCTCAAACAGCTGCAAAACCTGTTTTCCCAGCACGGGGACCTTGAGTTTAATAAGATAAAGCCATAAACATGTTTGTCTGAGTCTTCTATCAAAAGTTACAGCTATTTATATGAAGTTGTACAAAAACGCTTTCTTTTGCCAAGACAGTGCGTTTCTCACTGTTACATGCATTTGAATGGGGAACTCGACCGAAACAAAGTATAGGTTTTCATTATGTGTATAACTTGGAAATCTTAGCTCAAACAGCTGCAAATCCTGTTTGCCCAGCACGGGGACCTTGAGTTCTATAAGATAAAGCCATAAACATGTTTGTCCGAGTCTTCTATCAAAAGTTACAGCTATTTATATGAAGTTGTACAAAAACGCTTTCTTTCGCCAAGACAGTGCGTTTCTCACTGTTACATGCATTTGAATGGGGAACTGACCGAAACAAAGTATAGGTTTTCATTATGTGTATAACTTGGAAATCTTAGCTCCAACAGCTGCAAATCCTGTTTTCCCAGCACGGGGACCTTGAGTTCTATAAGATAAAGCCATAAACATGTTTGTCCGAGTCTTCTATCAAAAGTTACAGCTATTTATATGAAGTTGTACAAAAACGCTTTCTTTCGCCAAGACAGTGCGTTTCTCACTGTTACATGCATTTGAATGGGGAACTCGACCGAAACAAAGTATAGGTTTTCATTATGTGTATAACTTGGAAATCTTAGCTCAAACAGCTGCAAATCCTGTTTGCCCAGCACGGGGACCTTGAGTTCTATAAGATAAAGTCATAAACATGTTTGTCTGAGTCTTCTATCAAAAGTTACAGCTATTTATATGAAGTTGTTCAAAAACGCTTTCTTTCGCCAAGACAGTGCGTTTCTCACTGTTACATGCATTTGAATGGGAAACGCACCGAAACAAAGTATAGGTTTTCATTATGTGTATAACTTGGAAATCTTAGCTCAAACAGCTGCAAAACCTGTTTTCCCAGCACGGGGACCTTGAGTTCTATAAGATAAAGCCATAAACATGTGTATCCGAGTCTTCTATCAAAAGTTACAGCTATTTATATGAAGTTGTTCAAAAACGCTTTCTTTCGCCAAGACAGTGCGTTTCTCACTGTTACATGCATTTGAATGGGGAACTCGACCGAAACAAAGTATAGGTTTTCATTATGTGTATAACTTGGAAATCTTAGCTCAAACAGCTGCAAAACCTGTTTTCCCAGCACGGGGACCTTGAGTTCTATAAGATAAAGCCATAAACATGTGTATCCGAGTCTTCTATCAAAAGTTACAGCTATTTATATGAAGTTGTACAAAAACGCTTTATTTCGCCAAGACAGTGCGTTTCTCACTGTTACATGCATTTGAATGGGGAACTCGACCGAAACAAAGTATAGGTTTTCATTATGTGTATAACTTGGAAGTCTTAGCTCAAACAGTTGCAAAACCTGTTTTCCCAGCACGGGGACCTTGAGTTTAATAAGATAAAGCCATAAACATGTTTGTCTGAGTCTTCTATCAAAAGTTACAGCTATTTATATGAAGTTGTACAAAAACGCTTTCTTTCGCCAAGACAGTGCGTTTCTCACTGTTACATGCATTTGAATGGGGAACTCGACCGAAACAAAGTATAGGTTTTCATTATGTGTATAACTTGGAAATCTTAGCTCAAACAGTTGCAAAACCTGTTTTCCCAGCACGGGGACCTTGAGTTCTATAAGATAAAGCCATAAACATGTGTATCCGAGTCTTCTATCAAAAGTTACAGCTATTTATATGAAGTTGTACAAAAACGCTTTCTTTCGCCAAGACAGTGCGTTTCTCACTGTTACATGCATTTGAATGGGGAACTCGACCGAAACAAAGTATAGGTTTTCATTATGTGTATAACTTGGAAATCTTAGCTCAAACAGCTGCAGATCCTGTTTTCCCAGCACGGGGACCTTGAGTTCTATAAGATAAAGCCATAAACATGTTTGTCTGAGTCTTCTATCAAAAGTTACAGCTATTTATATGAAGTTGTACAAAAACGCTTTCTTTCGCCAAGACAGTGCGTTTCTCACTGTTACATGCATTTGAATGGGGAACTCGCCCGAAACAAAGTATAGGTTTTCATTATGTGTATAACTTGAAAATCTTAGCTCCAACAGCTGCAAATCCTGTTTGCCCAGCACGGGGACCTTGAGTTCTATAAGATAAAGCCATAAACATGTGTATCCGAGTCTTCTATCAAAAGTTACAGCTATTTATATGAAGTTGTACAAAAACGCTTTATTTCACCAAGACAGTGCGTTTCTCACTGTTACATGCATTTGAATGGGGAACTCGACCGAAACAAAGTATAGGTTTTCATTATGTGTATAACTTGGAAATCTTAGCTCAAACAGCTGCAAAACCTGTTTTCCCAGCACGGGGACCTTGAGTTTAATAAGATAAAGCCATAAACATGTTTGTCTGAGTCTTCTATCAAAAGTTACAGCTATTTATATGAAGTTGTACAAAAACGCTTTCTTTTGCCAAGACAGTGCGTTTCTCACTGTTACATGCATTTGAATGGGGAACTCGACCGAAACAAAGTATAGGTTTTCATTATGTGTATAACTTGGAAATCTTAGCTCAAACAGCTGCAAATCCTGTTTGCCCAGCACGGGGACCTTGAGTTCTATAAGATAAAGCCATAAACATGTTTGTCCGAGTCTTCTATCAAAAGTTACAGCTATTTATATGAAGTTGTACAAAAACGCTTTCTTTGCGAAGACAGTGCGTTTCTCACTGTTACATGCATTTGAATGGGGAACTCGACCGAAACAAAGTATAGGTTTTCATTATGTGTATAACTTGGAAATCTTAGCTCCAACAGCTGCAAATCCTGTTTTCCCAGCACGGGGACCTTGAGTTCTATAAGATAAAGCCATAAACATGTTTGTCCGAGTCTTCTATCAAAAGTTACAGCTATTTATATGAAGTTGTACAAAAACGCTTTCTTTCGCCAAGACAGTGCGTTTCTCACTGTTACATGCATTTGAATGGGGAACTCGACCGAAACAAAGTATAGGTTTTCATTATGTGTATAACTTGGAAATCTTAGCTCAAACAGCTGCAAATCCTGTTTGCCCAGCACGGGGACCTTGAGTTCTATAAGATAAAGTCATAAACATGTTTGTCTGAGTCTTCTATCAAAAGTTACAGCTATTTATATGAAGTTGTTCAAAAACGCTTTCTTTCGCCAAGACAGTGCGTTTCTCACTGTTACATGCATTTGAATGGGGAACTCGACCGAAACAAAGTATAGGTTTTCATTATGTGTATAACTTGGAAATCTTAGCTCAAACAGCTGCAAAACCTATTTTGCCAGCACGGGGACCTTGAGTTCTATAAGATAAAGCCATAAACATGTTTGTCCGAGTCTTCTATCAAAAGTTACAGCTATTTATATGAAGTTGTACAAAAACGCTTTCTTTCGCCAAGACAGTGCGTTTCTCACTGTTACATGCATTTGAATGGGGAACTCGACCGAAACAAAGTATAGGTTTTCATTATGTGTATAACTTGGAAATCTTAGCTCCAACAGCTGCAAATCCTGTTTTCCCAGCACGGGGACCTTGAGTTCTATAAGATAAAGCCATAAACATGTTTGTCCGAGTCTTCTATCAAAAGTTACAGCTATTTATATGAAGTTGTACAAAAACGCTTTCTTTCGCCAAGACAGTGCGTTTCTCACTGTTACATGCATTTGAATGGGGAACTCGCCCGAAACAAAGTATAGGTTTTCATTATGTGATAACTTGAAAATCTTAGCTCCAACAGCTGCAAATCCTGTTTGCCCAGCACGGGGACCTTGAGTTCTATAAGATAAAGCCATAAACATGTGTATCCGAGTCTTCTATCAAAAGTTACAGCTATTTATATGAAGTTGTACAAAAACGCTTTATTTCACCAAGACAGTGCGTTTCTCACTGTTACATGCATTTGAATGGGGAACTCGACCGAAACAAAGTATAGGTTTTCATTATGTGTATAACTTGGAAATCTTAGCTCAAACAGCTGCAAAACCTGTTTTCCCAGCACGGGGACCTTGAGTTTAATAAGATAAAGCCATAAACATGTTTGTCTGAGTCTTCTATCAAAAGTTACAGCTATTTATATGAAGTTGTACAAAAACGCTTTCTTTTGCCAAGACAGTGCGTTTCTCACTGTTACATGCATTTGAATGGGGAACTCACCGAAACAAAGTATAGGTTTTCATTATGTGTATAACTTGGAAATCTTAGCTCAAACAGCTGCAAATCCTGTTTGCCCAGCACGGGGACCTTGAGTTCTATAAGATAAAGCCATAAACATGTTTGTCCGAGTCTTCTATCAAAAGTTACAGCTATTTATATGAAAGTTGTACAAAAACGCTTTCTTTCGCCAAGACAGTGCGTTTCTCACTGTTACATGCATTTGAATGGGGAACTCGACCGAAACAAAGTATAGGTTTTCATTATGTGTATAACTTGGAAATCTTAGCTCCAACAGCTGCAAATCCTGTTTTCCCAGCACGGGGACCTTGAGTTCTATAAGATAAAGCCATAAACATGTTTGTCCGAGTCTTCTATCAAAAGTTACAGCTATTTATATGAAGTTGTACAAAAACGCTTTCTTTCGCCAAGACAGTGCGTTTCTCACTGTTACATGCATTTGAATGGGGAACTCGACCAAAACAAAGTATAGGTTTTCATTATGTGTATAACTTGGAAATCTTAGCTCAAACAGCTGCAAATCCTGTTTGCCCAGCACGGGGACCTTGAGTTCTATAAGATAAAGTCATAAACATGTTTGTCTGAGTCTTCTATCAAAAGTTACAGCTATTTATATGAAGTTGTTCAAAAACGCTTTCTTTCGCCAAGACAGTGCGTTTCTCACTGTTACATGCATTTGAATGGGGAACTCTACTGAAACAAAGTATAGGTTTTCATTATGTGTATAACTTGGAAATCTTAGCTCAAACAGCTGCAAAACCTATTTTGCCAGCACGGGGACCTTGAGTTCTATAAGATAAAGCCATAAACATGTTTGTCCGAGTCTTCTATCAAAAGTTACAGCTATTTATATGAAGTTGTACAAAAACGCTTTCTTTCGCCAAGACAGTGCGTTTCTCACTGTTACATGCATTTGAATGGGGAACTACCGAAACAAAGTATAGGTTTTCATTATGTGTATAACTTGGAAATCTTAGCTCCAACAGCTGCAAATCCTGTTTTCCCAGCACGGGGACCTTGAGTTCTATAAGATAAAGCCATAAACATGTTTGTCCGAGTCTTCTATCAAAAGTTACAGCTATTTATATGAAGTTGTACAAAAACGCTTTCTTTCGCCAAGACAGTGCGTTTCTCACTGTTACATGCATTTGAATGGGGAACTCGCCCGAAACAAAGTATAGGTTTTCATTATGTGTATAACTTGAAAATCTTAGCTCCAACAGCTGCAAATCCTGTTTGCCCAGCACGGGGACCTTGAGTTCTATAAGATAAAGCCATAAACATGTGTATCCGAGTCTTCTATCAAAAGTTACAGCTATTTATATGAAGTTGTACAAAAACGCTTTATTTCACCAAGACAGTGCGTTTCTCACTGTTACATGCATTTGAATGGGGAACTCGACCGAAACAAAGTATAGGTTTTCATTATGTGTATAACTTGGAAATCTTAGCTCAAACAGCTGCAAAACCTGTTTTCCCAGCACGGGGACCTTGAGTTTAATAAGATAAAGCCATAAACATGTTTGTCTGAGTCTTCTATCAAAAGTTACAGCTATTTATATGAAGTTGTACAAAAACGCTTTCTTTTGCCAAGACAGTGCGTTTCTCACTGTTACATGCATTTGAATGGGGAACTCGACCGAAACAAAGTATAGGTTTTCATTATGTGTATAACTTGGAAATCTTAGCTCAAACAGCTGCAAATCCTGTTTGCCCAGCACGGGGACCTTGAGTTCTATAAGATAAAGCCATAAACATGTTTGTCCGAGTCTTCTATCAAAAGTTACAGCTATTTATATGAAGTTGTACAAAAACGCTTTCTTTCGCCAAGACAGTGCGTTTCTCACTGTTACATGCATTTGAATGGGGAACTCTACCGAAACAAAGTATAGGTTTTCATTATGTGTATAACTTGGAAATCTTAGCTCCAACAGCTGCAAATCCTGTTTTCCCAGCACGGGGACCTTGAGTTCTATAAGATAAAGCCATAAACATGTTTGTCCGAGTCTTCTATCAAAAGTTACAGCTATTTATATGAAGTTGTACAAAAACGCTTTCTTTCGCCAAGACAGTGCGTTTCTCACTGTTACATGCATTTGAATGGGGAACTCGACCGAAACAAAGTATAGGTTTTCATTATGTGTATAACTTGGAAATCTTAGCTCAAACAGCTGCAAATCCTGTTTGCCCAGCACGGGGACCTTGAGTTCTATAAGATAAAGTCATAAACATGTTTGTCTGAGTCTTCTATCAAAAGTTACAGCTATTTATATGAAGTTGTTCAAAAACGCTTTCTTTCGCCAAGACAGTGCGTTTCTCACTGTTACATGCATTTGAATGGGGAACTCGACCGAAACAAAGTATAGGTTTTCATTATGTGTATAACTTGGAAATCTTAGCTCAAACAGCTGCAAAACCTATTTTGCCAGCACGGGGACCTTGAGTTCTATAAGATAAAGCCATAAACATGTTTGTCCGAGTCTTCTATCAAAAGTTACAGCTATTTATATGAAGTTGTACAAAAACGCTTTCTTTCGCCAAGACAGTGCGTTTCTCACTGTTACATGCATTTGAATGGGGAACTCGACCGAAACAAAGTATAGGTTTTCATTATGTGTATAACTTGGAAATCTTAGCTCCAACAGCTGCAAATCCTGTTTTCCCAGCACGGGGACCTTGAGTTCTATAAGATAAAGCCATAAACATGTTTGTCCGAGTCTTCTATCAAAAGTTACAGCTATTTATATGAAGTTGTACAAAAACGCTTTCTTTCGCCAAGACAGTGCGTTTCTCACTGTTACATGCATTTGAATGGGGAACTCGACCGAAACAAAGTATAGGTTTTCATTATGTGTATAACTTGGAAATCTTAGCTCAAACAGCTGCAAAACCTGTTTTCCCAGCACGGGGACCTTGAGTCTCATAAGATAAAGCCATAAACATGTGTATCCGAGTCTTCTATCAAAAGTTACAGCTATTTATATGAAGTTGTACAAAAACGCTTTATTTCGCCAAGACAGTGCGTTTCTCACTGTTACATGCATTTGAATGGGGGAACTCGACCGAAACAAAGTATAGGTTTTCATTATGTGTATAACTTGGAAATCTTAGCTCAAACAGTTGCAAAACCTGTTTTCCCAGCACGGGGACCTTGAGTTTAATAAGATAAAGCCATAAACATGTTTGTCTGAGTCTTCTATCAAAAGTTACAGCTATTTATATGAAGTTGTACAAAAACGCTTTCTTTCGCCAAGACAGTGCGTTTCTCACTGTTACATGCATTTGAATGGGGAACTCGACCGAAACAAAGTATAGGTTTTCATTATGTGTATAACTTGGAAATCTTAGCTCAAACAGCTGCAAAACCTGTTTTCCCAGCACGGGGACCTTGAGTTCTATAAGATAAAGCCATAAACATGTGTATCCGAGTCTTCTATCAAAAGTTACAGCTATTTATATGAAGTTGTACAAAAACGCTTTATTTCGCCAAGACAGTGCGTTTCTCACTGTTACATGCATTTGAATGGGGAACGATCCTGAAACAAAGTATAGGTTTTCATTATGTGTATAACTTGGAAATCTTAGCTCAAACAGTTGCAAAACCTGTTTTCCCAGCACGGGGACCTTGAGTTTAATAAGATAAAGCCATAAACATGTTTGTCTGAGTCTTCTATCAAAAGTTACAGCTATTTATATGAAGTTGTACAAAAACGCTTTCTTTCGCCAAGACAGTGCGTTTCTCACTGTTACATGCATTTGAATGGGGAACTCGACCGAAACAAAGTATAGGTTTTCATTATGTGTATAACTTGAAAATCTTAGCTCCAACAGCTGCAAATCCTGTTTTCCCAGCACGGGGACCTTGAGTTCTATAAGATAAAGCCATAAACATGTGTATCCGAGTCTTCTATCAAAAGTTACAGCTATTTATATGAAGTTGTACAAAAACGCTTTCTTTCGCCAAGACAGTGCGTTTCTCACTGTTACATGCATTTGAATGGGGAACTCGACCGAAACAAAGTATAGGTTTTCATTATGTGTATAACTTGGAAATCTTAGCTCAAACAGCTGCAGATCCTGTTTTCCCAGCACGGGGACCTTGAGTTCTATAAGATAAAGCCATAAACATGTTTGTCTGAGTCTTCTATCAAAAGTTACAGCTATTTATATGAAGTTGTACAAAAACGCTTTCTTTCGCCAAGACAGTGCGTTTCTCACTGTTACATGCATTTGAATGGGGAACTCGCCCGAAACAAAGTATAGGTTTTCATTATGTGTATAACTTGAAAATCTTAGCTCCAACAGCTGCAAATCCTGTTTGCCCAGCACGGGGACCTTGAGTTCTATAAGATAAAGCCATAAACATGTGTATCCGAGTCTTCTATCAAAAGTTACAGCTATTTATATGAAGTTGTACAAAAACGCTTTATTTCACCAAGACAGTGCGTTTCTCACTGTTACATGCATTTGAATGGGGAACTCGACCGAAACAAAGTATAGGTTTTCATTATGTGTATAACTTGGAAAATCTTAGCTCAAACAGCTGCAAAACCTGTTTTCCCAGCACGGGGACCTTGAGTTTAATAAGATAAAGCCATAAACATGTTTGTCTGAGTCTTCTATCAAAAGTTACAGCTATTTATATGAAGTTGTACAAAAACGCTTTCTTTCGCCAAGACAGTGCGTTTCTCACTGTTACATGCATTTGAATGGGGAACTCGACCGAAACAAAGTATAGGTTTTCATTATGTGTATAACTTGGAAATCTTAGCTCAAACAGCTGCAAATCCTGTTTGCCCAGCACGGGGACCTTGAGTTCTATAAGATAAAGTCATAAACATGTTTGTCTGAGTCTTCTATCAAAAGTTACAGCTATTTATATGAAGTTGTTCAAAAACGCTTTCTTTCGCCAAGACAGTGCGTTTCTCACTGTTACATGCATTTGAATGGGGAACTCGACCGAAACAAAGTATAGGTTTTCATTATGTGTATAACTTGGAAATCTTAGCTCAAACAGCTGCAAAACCTGTTTTCCCAGCACGGGGACCTTGAGTTCTATAAGATAAAGCCATAAACATGTGTATCCGAGTCTTCTATCAAAAGTTACAGCTATTTATATGAAGTTGTACAAAAACGCTTTATTTCGCCAAGACAGTGCGTTTCTCACTGTTACATGCATTTGAATGGGGAACTCGACCGAAACAAAGTATAGGTTTTCATTATGTGTATAACTTGGAAATCTTAGCTCAAACAGTTGCAAAACCTGTTTTCCCAGCACGGGGACCTTGAGTTTAATAAGATAAAGCCATAAACATGTTTGTCTGAGTCTTCTATCAAAAGTTACAGCTATTTATATGAAGTTGTACAAAAACGCTTTCTTTCGCCAAGACAGTGCGTTTCTCACTGTTACATGCATTTGAATGGGGAACTCGACCGAAACAAAGTATAGGTTTTCATTATGTGTATAACTTGAAAATCTTAGCTCCAACAGCTGCAAATCCTGTTTTCCCAGCACGGGGACCTTGAGTTCTATAAGATAAAGCCATAAACATGTGTATCCGAGTCTTCTATCAAAAGTTACAGCTATTTATATGAAGTTGTTCAAAAACGCTTTCTTTCGCCAAGACAGTGCGTTTCTCACTGTTACATGCATTTGAATGGGGAACTCGACCGAAACAAAGTATAGGTTTTCATTATGTGTATAACTTGGAAATCTTAGCTCAAACAGCTGCAAAACCTGTTTTCCCAGCACGGGGACCTTGAGTTCTATAAGATAAAGCCATAAACATGTGTATCCGAGTCTTCTATCAAAAGTTACAGCTATTTATATGAAGTTGTACAAAAACGCTTTATTTCGCCAAGACAGTGCGTTTCTCACTGTTACATGCATTTGAATGGGGAACTCGACCGAAACAAAGTATAGGTTTTCATTATGTGTATAACTTGGAAATCTTAGCTCAAACAGTTGCAAAACCTGTTTTCCCAGCACGGGGACCTTGAGTTTAATAAGATAAAGCCATAAACATGTTTGTCTGAGTCTTCTATCAAAAGTTACAGCTATTTATATGAAGTTGTACAAAAACGCTTTCTTTCGCCAAGACAGTGCGTTTCTCACTGTTACATGCATTTGAATGGGGAACTCGACCGAAACAAAGTATAGGTTTTCATTATGTGTATAACTTGAAAATCTTAGCTCCAACAGCTGCAAATCCTGTTTTCCCAGCACGGGGACCTTGAGTTCTATAAGATAAAGCCATAAACATGTGTATCCGAGTCTTCTATCAAAAGTTACAGCTATTTATATGAAGTTGTACAAAAACGCTTTCTTTCGCCAAGACAGTGCGTTTCTCACTGTTACATGCATTTGAATGGGGAACTCGACCGAAACAAAGTATAGGTTTTCATTATGTGTATAACTTGGAAATCTTAGCTCAAACAGCTGCAGATCCTGTTTTCCCAGCACGGGGACCTTGAGTTCTATAAGATAAAGCCATAAACATGTTTGTCTGAGTCTTCTATCAAAAGTTACAGCGATTTATATGAAGTTGTACAAAAACGCTTTATTTCGCCAAGACAGTGCGTTTCTCACTGTTACATGCATTTGAATGGGGAACTCGCCCGAAACAAAAGATAGGTTTTCATTATGTGTATAACTTGAAAATCTTAGCTCCAACAGCTGCAAATCCTGTTTGCCCAGCACGGGGACCTTGAGTTCTATAAGATAAAGCCATAAACATGTGTATCCGAGTCTTCTATCAAAAGTTACAGCTATTTATATGAAGTTGTACAAAAACGCTTTATTTCACCAAGACAGTGCGTTTCTCACTGTTACATGCATTTGAATGGGGAACTCGACCGAAACAAAGTATAGGTTTTCATTATGTGTATAACTTGGAAATCTTAGCTCAAACAGCTGCAAAACCTGTTTTCCCAGCACGGGGACCTTGAGTTTAATAAGATAAAGCCATAAACATGTTTGTCTGAGTCTTCTATCAAAAGTTACAGCTATTTATATGAAGTTGTACAAAAACGCTTTCTTTCGCCAAGACAGTGCGTTTCTCACTGTTACATGCATTTGAATGGGGAACTCGACCGAAACAAAGTATAGGTTTTCATTTTGTGTATAACTTGAAAATCTTAGCTCCAACAGCTGCAAATCCTGTTTTCCCAGCACGGGGACCTTGAGTTCTATAAGATAAAGCCATAATCATGTTTGTCCGAGTCTTCTATCAAAAGTTACAGCTATTTATATGAAGTTGTACAAAAACGCTTTCTTTCGCGAGACAGTGTGTTTCTCACTGTTACATGCATTTGAATGGGGAACTCGACCGAAACAAAGTATAGGTTTTCATTATGTGTATAACTTGGAAATCTTAGCTCAAACAGCTGCAAAACCTGTTTTCCCAGCACGGGGACCTTGAGTTCTATAAGATAAAGCCATAAACATGTGTATCCGAGTCTTCTATCAAAAGTTACAGCTATTTATATGAAGTTGTACAAAAACGCTTTCTTTCGCCAAGACAGTGCGTTTCTCACTGTTACATGCATTTGAATGGGAACTCGACCGAAACAAAGTATAGGTTTTCATTATGTGTATAACTTGGAAATCTTAGCTCAAACAGCTGCAAAACCTGTTTTCCCAGCACGGGGACCTTGAGTTCTATAAGATAAAGCCATAAACATGTTTGTCTGAGTCTTCTATCAAAAGTTACAGCTATTTATATGAAGTTGTACAAAAACGCTTTCTTTCGCCAAGACAGTGCGTTTCTCACTGTTACATGCATTTGAATGGGGAACTCGACCGAAACAAAGTATAGGTTTTCATTATGTGTATAACTTGAAAATCTTAGCTCCAACAGCTGCAAATCCTGTTTTCCCAGCACGGGGACCTTGAGTTCTATAAGATAAAGCCATAAACATGTGTATCCGAGTCTTCTATCAAAAGTTACAGCTATTTATATGAAGTTGTACAAAAACGCTTTCTTTCGCCAAGACAGTGCGTTTCTCACTGTTACATGCATTTGAATGGGGAACTCGACCGAAACAAAGTATAGGTTTTCATTATGTGTATAACTTGGAAATCTTAGCTCAAACAGCTGCAGATCCTGTTTTCCCAGCACGGGGACCTTGAGTTCTATAAGATAAAGCCATAAACATGTTTGTCTGAGTCTTCTATCAAAAGTTACAGCGATTTATATGAAGTTGTACAAAAACGCTTTATTTCGCCAAGACAGTGCGTTTCTCACTGTTACATGCATTTGAATGGGGAACTCGCCCGAAACAAAGTATAGGTTTTCATTATGTGTATAACTTGAAAATCTTAGCTCCAACAGCTGCAAATCCTGTTTGCCCAGCACGGGGACCTTGAGTTCTATAAGATAAAGCCATAAACATGTGTATCCGAGTCTTCTATCAAAAGTTACAGCTATTTATATGAAGTTGTACAAAAACGCTTTCTTTCGCCAAGACAGTGCGTTTCTCACTGTTACATGCATTTGAATGGGGAACTCGACCGAAACAAAGTATAGGTTTTCATTATGTGTATAACTTGGAAATCTTAGCTCCAACAGCTGCAAATCCTGTTTTCCCAGCACGGGGACCTTGAGTTCTATAAGATAAAGCCATAAACATGTTTGTCCGAGTCTTCTATCAAAAGTTACAGCTATTTATATGAAGTTGTACAAAAACGCTTTCTTTCGCCAAGACAGTGCGTTTCTCACTGTTACATGCATTTGAATGGGGAAACCGACCGAAACAAAGTATAGGTTTTCATTATGTGTATAACTTGGAAATCTTAGCTCAAACAGCTGCAAAACCTGTTTTCCCAGCACGGGGACCTTGAGTTCTATAAGATAAAGCCATAAACATGTGTATCCGAGTCTTCTATCAAAAGTTACAGCTATTTATATGAAGTTGTACAAACGCTTTATTTCGCCAAGACAGTGCGTTTCTCACTGTTACATGCATTTGAATGGGGAACTCGACCGAAACAAAGTATAGGTTTTCATTATGTGTATAACTTGGAAATCTTAGCTCAAACAGTTGCAAAACCTGTTTTCCCAGCACGGGGACCTTGAGTTTAATAAGATAAAGCCATAAACATGTTTGTCTGAGTCTTCTATCAAAAGTTACAGCTATTTATATGAAGTTGTACAAAAACGCTTTCTTTCGCCAAGACAGTGCGTTTCTCACTGTTACATGCATTTGAATGGGGAACTCGACCGAAACAAAGTATAGGTTTTCATTATGTGTATAACTTGAAAATCTTAGCTCCAACAGCTGCAAATCCTGTTTTCCCAGCACGGGGACCTTGAGTTCTATAAGATAAAGCCATAAACATGTGTATCCGAGTCTTCTATCAAAAGTTACAGCTATTTATATGAAGTTGTTCAAAAACGCTTTCTTTCGCCAAGACAGTGCGTTTCTCACTGTTACATGCATTTGAATGGGGAACTCGACCGAAACAAAGTATAGGTTTTCATTATGTGTATAACTTGGAAATCTTAGCTCAAACAGCTGCAAAACCTGTTTTCCCAGCACGGGGACCTTGAGTTCTATAAGATAAAGCCATAAACATGTGTATCCGAGTCTTCTATCAAAAGTTACAGCTATTTATATGAAGTTGTACAAAAACGCTTTATTTCGCCAAGACAGTGCGTTTCTCACTGTTACATGCATTTGAATGGGGAACTCGACCGAAACAAAGTATAGGTTTTCATTATGTGTATAACTTGGAAATCTTAGCTCAAACAGCTGCAGATCCTGTTTTCCCAGCACGGGGACCTTGAGTTCTATAAGATAAAGCCATAAACATGTTTGTCTGAGTCTTCTATCAAAAGTTACAGCGATTTATATGAAGTTGTACAAAAACGCTTTATTTCGCCAAGACAGTGCGTTTCTCACTGTTACATGCATTTGAATGGGGAACTCGCCCGAAACAAAGTATAGGTTTTCATTATGTGTATAACTTGAAAATCTTAGCTCCAACAGCTGCAAATCCTGTTTGCCCAGCACGGGGACCTTGAGTTCTATAAGATAAAGCCATAAACATGTGTATCCGAGTCTTCTATCAAAAGTTACAGCTATTTATATGAAGTTGTACAAAAACGCTTTATTTCACCAAGACAGTGCGTTTCTCACTGTTACATGCATTTGAATGGGGAAACTCGACCGAAACAAAGTATAGGTTTTCATTATGTGTATAACTTGGAAATCTTAGCTCAAACAGCTGCAAAACCTGTTTTCCCAGCACGGGGACCTTGAGTTTAATAAGATAAAGCCATAAACATGTTTGTCTGAGTCTTCTATCAAAAGTTACAGCTATTTATATGAAGTTGTACAAAAACGCTTTCTTTCGCCAAGACAGTGCGTTTCTCACTGTTACATGCATTTGAATGGGGAACTCGACCGAAACAAAGTATAGGTTTTCATTTTGTGTATAACTTGAAAATCTTAGCTCCAACAGCTGCAAATCCTGTTTTCCCAGCACGGGGACCTTGAGTTCTATAAGATAAAGCCATAATCATGTTTGTCCGAGTCTTCTATCAAAAGTTACAGCTATTTATATGAAGTTGTACAAAAACGCTTTCTTTCGCCAAGACAGTGCGTTTCTCACTGTTACATGCATTTGAATGGGGAACTCGACCGAAACAAAGTATAGGTTTTCATTATGTGTATAACTTGGAAATCTTAGCTCAAACAGCTGCAAAACCTGTTTTCCCAGCACGGGGACCTTGAGTTCTATAAGATAAAGCCATAAACATGTGTATCCGAGTCTTCTATCAAAAGTTACAGCTATTTATATGAAGTTGTACAAAAACGCTTTCTTTCGCCAAGACAGTGCGTTTCTCACTGTTACATGCATTTGAATGGGGAACTGACCGAAACAAAGTATAGGTTTTCATTATGTGTATAACTTGGAAATCTTAGCTCAAACAGCTGCAAAACCTGTTTTCCCAGCACGGGGACCTTGAGTTCTATAAGATAAAGCCATAAACATGTTTGTCTGAGTCTTCTATCAAAAGTTACAGCTATTTATATGAAGTTGTACAAAAACGCTTTCTTTCGCCAAGACAGTGCGTTTCTCACTGTTACATGCATTTGAATGGGGAACTCGACCGAAACAAAGTATAGGTTTTCATTATGTGTATAACTTGGAAATCTTAGCTCAAACAGTTGCAAAACCTGTTTTCCCAGCACGGGGACCTTGAGTTTAATAAGATAAAGCCATAAACATGTTTGTCTGAGTCTTCTATCAAAAGTTACAGCTATTTATATGAAGTTGTACAAAAACGCTTTCTTTCGCCAAGACAGTGCGTTTCTCACTGTTACATGCATTTGAATGGGAAACGACCGAAACAAAGTATAGGTTTTCATTATGTGTATAACTTGAAAATCTTAGCTCCAACAGCTGCAAATCCTGTTTTCCCAGCACGGGGACCTTGAGTTCTATAAGATAAAGCCATAAACATGTGTATCCGAGTCTTCTATCAAAAGTTACAGCTATTTATATGAAGTTGTACAAAAACGCTTTCTTTCGCCAAGACAGTGCGTTTCTCACTGTTACATGCATTTGAATGGGGAACTCGACCGAAACAAAGTATAGGTTTTCATTATGTGTATAACTTGGAAATCTTAGCTCAAACAGCTGCAGATCCTGTTTTCCCAGCACGGGGACCTTGAGTTCTATAAGATAAAGCCATAAACATGTTTGTCTGAGTCTTCTATCAAAAGTTACAGCGATTTATATGAAGTTGTACAAAAACGCTTTCTTTCGCCAAGACAGTGCGTTTCTCACTGTTACATGCATTTGAATGGGGAACTCGCCCGAAACAAAGTATAGGTTTTCATTATGTGTATAACTTGAAAATCTTAGCTCCAACAGCTGCAAATCCTGTTTGCCCAGCACGGGGACCTTGAGTTCTATAAGATAAAGCCATAAACATGTGTATCCGAGTCTTCTATCAAAAGTTACAGCTATTTATATGAAGTTGTACAAAAACGCTTTATTTCACCAAGACAGTGCGTTTCTCACTGTTACATGCATTTGAATGGGGAACTCGACCGAAACAAAGTATAGGTTTTCATTATGTGTATAACTTGGAAATCTTAGCTCAAACAGCTGCAAAACCTGTTTTCCCAGCACGGGGACCTTGAGTTTAATAAGATAAAGCCATAAACATGTTTGTCTGAGTCTTCTATCAAAAGTTACAGCTATTTATATGAAGTTGTACAAAAACGCTTTCTTTCGCCAAGACAGTGCGTTTCTCACTGTTACATGCATTTGAATGGGGAACTCGACCGAAACAAAGTATAGGTTTTCATTTTGTGTATAACTTGAAAATCTTAGCTCCAACAGCTGCAAATCCTGTTTTCCCAGCACGGGGACCTTGAGTTCTATAAGATAAAGCCATAATCATGTTTGTCCGAGTCTTCTATCAAAAGTTACAGCTATTTATATGAAGTTGTACAAAAACGCTTTCTTTCGCCAAGACAGTGCGTTTCTCACTGTTACATGCATTTGAATGGGGAACTCGACCGAAACAAAGTATAGGTTTTCATTATGTGTATAACTTGGAAATCTTAGCTCAAACAGCTGCAAAACCTGTTTTCCCAGCACGGGGACCTTGAGTTCTATAAGATAAAGCCATAAACATGTGTATCCGAGTCTTCTATCAAAAGTTACAGCTATTTATATGAAGTTGTACAAAAACGCTTTCTTTCGCCAAGACAGTGCGTTTCTCACTGTTACATGCATTTGAATGGGGAACTCGACCGAAACAAAGTATAGGTTTTCATTATGTGTATAACTTGGAAATCTTAGCTCAAACAGCTGCAAAACCTGTTTTCCCAGCACGGGGACCTTGAGTTCTATAAGATAAAGCCATAAACATGTTTGTCTGAGTCTTCTATCAAAAGTTACAGCTATTTATATGAAGTTGTACAAAAACGCTTTCTTTCGCCAAAACAGCGCGTTTCTCACTGTTACATGCATTTGAATGGGGAACTCGACCGAAACAAAGTATAGGTTTTCATTATGTGTATAACTTGGAAATCTTAGCTCAAACAGTTGCAAAACCTGTTTTCCCAGCACGGGGACCTTGAGTTTAATAAGATAAAGCCATAAACATGTTTGTCTGAGTCTTCTATCAAAAGTTACAGCTATTTATATGAAGTTGTACAAAAACGCTTTCTTTCGCCAAGACAGTGCGTTTCTCACTGTTACATGCATTTGAATGGGGAACTCGACCGAAACAAAGTATAGGTTTTCATTATGTGTATAACTTGAAAATCTTAGCTCCAACAGCTGCAAATCCTGTTTTCCCAGCACGGGGACCTTGAGTTCTATAAGATAAAGCCATAAACATGTGTATCCGAGTCTTCTATCAAAAGTTACAGCTATTTATATGAAGTTGTACAAAAACGCTTTCTTTCGCCAAGACAGTGCGTTTCTCACTGTTACATGCATTTGAATGGGGAACTCGACCGAAACAAAGTATAGGTTTTCATTATGTGTATAACTTGGAAATCTTAGCTCAAACAGCTGCAGATCCTGTTTTCCCAGCACGGGGACCTTGAGTTCTATAAGATAAAGCCATAAACATGTTTGTCTGAGTCTTCTATCAAAAGTTACAGCGATTTATATGAAGTTGTACAAAAACGCTTTATTTCGCCAAGACAGTGCGTTTCTCACTGTTACATGCATTTGAATGGGGAACTCGCCCGAAACAAAGTATAGGTTTTCATTATGTGTATAACTTGAAAATCTTAGCTCCAACAGCTGCAAATCCTGTTTGCCCAGCACGGGGACCTTGAGTTCTATAAGATAAAGCCATAAACATGTGTATCCGAGTCTTCTATCAAAAGTTACAGCTATTTATATGAAGTTGTACAAAAACGCTTTATTTCACCAAGACAGTGCGTTTCTCACTGTTACATGCATTTGAATGGGGAACTCGACCGAAACAAAGTATAGGTTTTCATTATGTGTATAACTTGGAAATCTTAGCTCAAACAGCTGCAAAACCTGTTTTCCCAGCACGGGGACCTTGAGTTTAATAAGATAAAGCCATAAACATGTTTGTCTGAGTCTTCTATCAAAAGTTACAGCTATTTATATGAAGTTGTACAAAAACGCTTTCTTTCGCCAAGACAGTGCGTTTCTCACTGTTACATGCATTTGAATGGGGAACTCGACCGAAACAAAGTATAGGTTTTCATTTTGTGTATAACTTGAAAATCTTAGCTCCAACAGCTGCAAATCCTGTTTTCCCAGCACGGGGACCTTGAGTTCTATAAGATAAAGCCATAATCATGTTTGTCCGAGTCTTCTATCAAAAGTTACAGCTATTTATATGAAGTTGTACAAAAACGCTTTCTTTCGCCAAGACAGTGCGTTTCTCACTGTTACATGCATTTGAATGGGGAACTCGACCGAAACAAAGTATAGGTTTTCATTATGTGTATAACTTGGAAATCTTAGCTCAAACAGCTGCAAAACCTGTTTTCCCAGCACGGGGACCTTGAGTTCTATAAGATAAAGCCATAAACATGTGTATCCGAGTCTTCTATCAAAAGTTACAGCTATTTATATGAAGTTGTACAAAAACGCTTTCTTTCGCCAAGACAGTGCGTTTCTCACTGTTACATGCATTTGAATGGGGAACTCGACCGAAACAAAGTATAGGTTTTCATTATGTGTATAACTTGGAAATCTTAGCTCAAACAGCTGCAAAACCTGTTTTCCCAGCACGGGGACCTTGAGTTCTATAAGATAAAGCCATAAACATGTGTATCCGAGTCTTCTATCAAAAGTTACAGCTATTTATATGAAGTTGTACAAAAACGCTTTCTTTCGCCAAGACAGTGCGTTTCTCACTGTTACATGCATTTGAATGGGGAACTCGACCGAAACAAAGTATAGGTTTTCATTATGTGTATAACTTGGAAATCTTAGCTCAAACAGCTGCAAAACCTGTTTTCCCAGCACGGGGACCTTGAGTTCTATAAGATAAAGCCATAAACATGTTTGTCTGAGTCTTCTATCAAAAGTTACAGCTATTTATATGAAGTTGTACAAAAACGCTTTCTTTCGCCAAGACAGTGCGTTTCTCACTGTTACATGCATTTGAATGGGGAAACTCGACCGAAACAAAGTATAGGTTTTCATTATGTGTATAACTTGGAAATCTTAGCTCAAACAGTTGCAAAACCTGTTTTCCCAGCACGGGGACCTTGAGTTTAATAAGATAAAGCCATAAACATGTTTGTCTGAGTCTTCTATCAAAAGTTACAGCTATTTATATGAAGTTGTACAAAAACGCTTTCTTTCGCCAAGACAGTGCGTTTCTCACTGTTACATGCATTTGAATGGGGAACTCGACCGAAACAAAGTATAGGTTTTCATTATGTGTATAACTTGAAAATCTTAGCTCCAACAGCTGCAAATCCTGTTTTCCCAGCACGGGGACCTTGAGTTCTATAAGATAAAGCCATAAACATGTGTATCCGAGTCTTCTATCAAAAGTTACAGCTATTTATATGAAGTTGTACAAAAACGCTTTCTTTCGCCAAGACAGTGCGTTTCTCACTGTTACATGCATTTGAATGGGGAACTCGACCGAAACAAAGTATAGGTTTTCATTATGTGTATAACTTGGAAATCTTAGCTCAAACAGCTGCAGATCCTGTTTTCCCAGCACGGGGACCTTGAGTTCTATAAGATAAAGCCATAAACATGTTTGTCTGAGTCTTCTATCAAAAGTTACAGCGATTTATATGAAGTTGTACAAAAACGCTTTATTTCGCCAAGACAGTGCGTTTCTCACTGTTACATGCATTTGAATGGGGAACTCGCCCGAAACAAAGTATAGGTTTTCATTATGTGTATAACTTGAAAATCTTAGCTCCAACAGCTGCAAATCCTGTTTGCCCAGCACGGGGACCTTGAGTTCTATAAGATAAAGCCATAAACATGTGTATCCGAGTCTTCTATCAAAAGTTACAGCTATTTATATGAAGTTGTACAAAAACGCTTTATTTCACCAAGACAGTGCGTTTCTCACTGTTACATGCATTTGAATGGGGAACTCGACCGAAACAAAGTATAGGTTTTCATTATGTGTATAACTTGGAAATCTTAGCTCAAACAGCTGCAAAACCTGTTTTCCCAGCACGGGGACCTTGAGTTTAATAAGATAAAGCCATAAACATGTTTGTCTGAGTCTTCTATCAAAAGTTACAGCTATTTATATGAAGTTGTACAAAAACGCTTTCTTTCGCCAAGACAGTGCGTTTCTCACTGTTACATGCATTTGAATGGGGAACTCGACCGAAACAAAGTATAGGTTTTCATTTTGTGTATAACTTGAAAATCTTAGCTCCAACAGCTGCAAATCCTGTTTTCCCAGCACGGGGACCTTGAGTTCTATAAGATAAAGCCATAATCATGTTTGTCCGAGTCTTCTATCAAAAGTTACAGCTATTTATATGAAGTTGTACAAAAACGCTTTCTTTCGCCAAGACAGTGCGTTTCTCACTGTTACATGCATTTGAATGGGGAACTCGACCGAAACAAAGTATAGGTTTTCATTATGTGTATAACTTGGAAATCTTAGCTCAAACAGCTGCAAAACCTGTTTTCCCAGCACGGGGACCTTGAGTTCAGATAAAGCCATAAACATGTGTATCCGAGTCTTCTATCAAAAGTTACAGCTATTTATATGAAGTTGTACAAAAACGCTTTCTTTCGCCAAGACAGTGCGTTTCTCACTGTTACATGCATTTGAATGGGGAACTCGACCGAAACAAAGTATAGGTTTTCATTATGTGTATAACTTGAAAATCTTAGCTCCAACAGCTGCAAATCCTGTTTGCCCAGCACGGGGACCTTGAGTTCTATAAGATAAAGCCATAAACATGTGTATCCGAGTCTTCTATCAAAAGTTACAGCTATTTATATGAAGTTGTACAAAAACGCTTTATTTCACCAAGACAGTGCGTTTCTCACTGTTACATGCATTTGAATGGGGAACTCGACCGAAACAAAGTATAGGTTTTCATTATGTGTATAACTTGGAAATCTTAGCTCAAACAGCTGCAAAACCTGTTTTCCCAGCACGGGGACCTTGAGTTTAATAAGATAAAGCCATAAACATGTTTGTCTGAGTCTTCTATCAAAAGTTACAGCTATTTATATGAAGTTGTACAAAAACGCTTTCTTTCGCCAAGACAGTGCGTTTCTCACTGTTACATGCATTTGAATGGGGAACTCGACCGAAACAAAGTATAGGTTTTCATTTTGTGTATAACTTGAAAATCTTAGCTCCAACAGCTGCAAATCCTGTTTTCCCAGCACGGGGACCTTGAGTTCTATAAGATAAAGCCATAATCATGTTTGTCCGAGTCTTCTATCAAAAGTTACAGCTATTTATATGAAGTTGTACAAAAACGCTTTCTTTCGCCAAGACAGTGCGTTTCTCACTGTTACATGCATTTGAATGGGGAAACTCGACCGAAACAAAGTATAGGTTTTCATTATGTGTATAACTTGGAAATCTTAGCTCAAACAGCTGCAAAACCTGTTTTCCCAGCACGGGGACCTTGAGTTCTATAAGATAAAGCCATAAACATGTGTATCCGAGTCTTCTATCAAAAGTTACAGCTATTTATATGAAGTTGTACAAAAACGCTTTCTTTCGCCAAGACAGTGCGTTTCTCACTGTTACATGCATTTGAATGGGGAACTCGACCGAAACAAAGTATAGGTTTTCATTATGTGTATAACTTGGAAATCTTAGCTCAAACAGCTGCAAAACCTGTTTTCCCAGCACGGGGACCTTGAGTTCTATAAGATAAAGCCATAAACATGTTTGTCTGAGTCTTCTATCAAAAGTTACAGCTATTTATATGAAGTTGTACAAAAACGCTTTCTTTCGCCAAGACAGTGCGTTTCTCACTGTTACATGCATTTGAATGGGGAACTCGACCGAAACAAAGTATAGGTTTTCATTATGTGTATAACTTGGAAATCTTAGCTCAAACAGTTGCAAAACCTGTTTTCCCAGCACGGGGACCTTGAGTTTAATAAGATAAAGCCATAAACATGTTTGTCTGAGTCTTCTATCAAAAGTTACAGCTATTTATATGAAGTTGTACAAAAACGCTTTCTTTCGCCAAGACAGTGCGTTTCTCACTGTTACATGCATTTGAATGGGGAACTCGACCGAAACAAAGTATAGGTTTTCATTATGTGTATAACTTGAAAATCTTAGCTCCAACAGCTGCAAATCCTGTTTTCCCAGCACGGGGACCTTGAGTTCTATAAGATAAAGCCATAAACATGTGTATCCGAGTCTTCTATCAAAAGTTACAGCTATTTATATGAAGTTGTACAAAAACGCTTTCTTTCGCCAAGACAGTGCGTTTCTCACTGTTACATGCATTTGAATGGGGAACTCGACCGAAACAAAGTATAGGTTTTCATTATGTGTATAACTTGGAAATCTTAGCTCAAACAGCTGCAGATCCTGTTTTCCCAGCACGGGGACCTTGAGTTCTATAAGATAAAGCCATAAACATGTTTGTCTGAGTCTTCTATCAAAAGTTACAGCGATTTATATGAAGTTGTACAAAAATGCTTTATTTCGCCAAGACAGTGCGTTTCTCACTGTTACATGCATTTGAATGGGGAACTCGCCCGAAACAAAGTATAGGTTTTCATTATGTGTATAACTTGAAAATCTTAGCTCCAACAGCTGCAAATCCTGTTTGCCCAGCACGGGGACCTTGAGTTCTATAAGATAAAGCCATAAACATGTGTATCCGAGTCTTCTATCAAAAGTTACAGCTATTTATATGAAGTTGTACAAAAACGCTTTATTTCACCAAGACAGTGCGTTTCTCACTGTTACATGCATTTGAATGGGGAACTCGACCGAAACAAAGTATAGGTTTTCATTATGTGTATAACTTGGAAATCTTAGCTCAAACAGCTGCAAAACCTGTTTTCCCAGCACGGGGACCTTGAGTTTAATAAGATAAAGCCATAAACATGTTTGTCTGAGTCTTCTATCAAAAGTTACAGCTATTTATATGAAGTTGTACAAAAACGCTTTCTTTCGCCAAGACAGTGCGTTTCTCACTGTTACATGCATTTGAATGGGGAACTCGACCGAAACAAAGTATAGGTTTTCATTTTGTGTATAACTTGAAAATCTTAGCTCCAACAGCTGCAAATCCTGTTTTCCCAGCACGGGGACCTTGAGTTCTATAAGATAAAGCCATAATCATGTTTGTCCGAGTCTTCTATCAAAAGTTACAGCTATTTATATGAAGTTGTACAAAAACGCTTTCTTTCGCCAAGACAGTGCGTTTCTCACTGTTACATGCATTTGAATGGGGAACTCGACCGAAACAAAGTATAGGTTTTCATTATGTGTATAACTTGGAAATCTTAGCTCAAACAGCTGCAAAACCTGTTTTCCCAGCACGGGGACCTTGAGTTCTATAAGATAAAGCCATAAACATGTGTATCCGAGTCTTCTATCAAAAGTTACAGCTATTTATATGAAGTTGTACAAAAACGCTTTCTTTCGCCAAGACAGTGCGTTTCTCACTGTTACATGCATTTGAATGGGGAACTCGACCGAAACAAAGTATAGGTTTTCATTATGTGTATAACTTGGAAATCTTAGCTCAAACAGCTGCAAAACCTGTTTTCCCAGCACGGGGACCTTGAGTTCTATAAGATAAAGCCATAAACATGTGTATCCGAGTCTTCTATCAAAAGTTACAGCTATTTATATGAAGTTGTACAAAAACGCTTTCTTTCGCCAAGACAGTGCGTTTCTCACTGTTACATGCATTTGAATGGGGAACTCGACCGAAACAAAGTATAGGTTTTCATTATGTGTATAACTTGGAAATCTTAGCTTAAACAGCTGCAAAACCTGTTTTCCCAGCACGGGGACCTTGAGTTCTATAAGATAAAGCCATAAACATGTTTGTCTGAGTCTTCTATCAAAAGTTACAGCTATTTATATGAAGTTGTACAAAAACGCTTTCTTTCGCCAAGACAGTGCGTTTCTCACTGTTACATGCATTTGAATGGGGAACTCGACCGAAACAAAGTATAGGTTTTCATTATGTGTATAACTTGGAAATCTTAGCTCAAACAGTTGCAAAACCTGTTTTCCCAGCACGGGGACCTTGAGTTTAATAAGATAAAGCCATAAACATGTTTGTCTGAGTCTTCTATCAAAAGTTACAGCTATTTATATGAAGTTGTACAAAAACGCTTTCTTTCGCCAAGACAGTGCGTTTCTCACTGTTACATGCATTTGAATGGGGAACTCGACCGAAACAAAGTATAGGTTTTCATTATGTGTATAACTTGAAAATCTTAGCTCCAACAGCTGCAAATCCTGTTTTCCCAGCACGGGGACCTTGAGTTCTATAAGATAAAGCCATAAACATGTGTATCCGAGTCTTCTATCAAAAGTTACAGCTATTTATATGAAGTTGTACAAAAACGCTTTCTTTCGCCAAGACAGTGCGTTTCTCACTGTTACATGCATTTGAATGGGGAACTCGACCGAAACAAAGTATAGGTTTTCATTATGTGTATAACTTGGAAATCTTAGCTCAAACAGCTGCAGATCCTGTTTTCCCAGCACGGGGACCTTGAGTTCTATAAGATAAAGCCATAAACATGTTTGTCTGAGTCTTCTATCAAAAGTTACAGCGATTTATATGAAGTTGTACAAAAACGCTTTATTTCGCCAAGACAGTGCGTTTCTCACTGTTACATGCATTTGAATGGGGAACTCGCCCGAAACAAAGTATAGGTTTTCATTATGTGTATAACTTGAAAATCTTAGCTCCAACAGCTGCAAATCCTGTTTGCCCAGCACGGGGACCTTGAGTTCTATAAGATAAAGCCATAAACATGTGTATCCGAGTCTTCTATCAAAAGTTACAGCTATTTATATGAAGTTGTACAAAAACGCTTTATTTCACCAAGACAGTGCGTTTCTCACTGTTACATGCATTTGAATGGGGAACTCGACCGAAACAAAGTATAGGTTTTCATTATGTGTATAACTTGGAAATCTTAGCTCAAACAGCTGCAAAACCTGTTTTCCCAGCACGGGACCCTCAGTTTAATAAGATAAAGCCATAAACATGTTTGTCTGAGTCTTCTATCAAAAGTTACAGCTATTTATATGAAGTTGTACAAAAACGCTTTCTTTCGCCAAGACAGTGCGTTTCTCACTGTTACATGCATTTGAATGGGGAACTCGACCGAAACAAAGTATAGGTTTTCATTTTGTGTATAACTTGAAAATCTTAGCTCCAACAGCTGCAAATCCTGTTTTCCCAGCACGGGGACCTTGAGTTCTATAAGATAAAGCCATAATCATGTTTGTCCGAGTCTTCTATCAAAAGTTACAGCTATTTATATGAAGTTGTACAAAAACGCTTTCTTTCGCCAAGACAGTGCGTTTCTCACTGTTACATGCATTTGAATGGGGAACTCGACCGAAACAAAGTATAGGTTTTCATTATGTGTATAACTTGGAAATCTTAGCTCAAACAGCTGCAAAACCTGTTTTCCCAGCACGGGGACCTTGAGTTCTATAAGATAAAGCCATAAACATGTGTATCCGAGTCTTCTATCAAAAGTTACAGCTATTTATATGAAGTTGTACAAAAACGCTTTCTTTCGCCAAGACAGTGCGTTTCTCACTGTTACATGCATTTGAATGGGGAACTCGACCGAAACAAAGTATAGGTTTTCATTATGTGTATAACTTGGAAATCTTAGCTCAAACAGCTGCAAAACCTGTTTTCCCAGCACGGGGACCTTGAGTCTGATAAGATAAAGCCATAAACATGTTTGTCTGAGTCTTCTATCAAAAGTTACAGCTATTTATATGAAGTTGTACAAAAACGCTTTCTTTCGCCAAGACAGTGCGTTTCTCACTGTTACATGCATTTGAATGGGGAACTCGACCGAAACAAAGTATAGGTTTTCATTATGTGTATAACTTGGAAAATTCTTAGCTCAAACAGTTGCAAAACCTGTTTTCCCAGCACGGGGACCTTGAGTTTAATAAGATAAAGCCATAAACATGTTTGTCTGAGTCTTCTATCAAAAGTTACAGCTATTTATATGAAGTTGTACAAAAACGCTTTCTTTCGCCAAGACAGTGCGTTTCTCACTGTTACATGCATTTGAATGGGGAACTCGACCGAAACAAAGTATAGGTTTTCATTATGTGTATAACTTGAAAATCTTAGCTCCAACAGCTGCAAATCCTGTTTTCCCAGCACGGGGACCTTGAGTTCTATAAGATAAAGCCATAAACATGTGTATCCGAGTCTTCTATCAAAAGTTACAGCTATTTATATGAAGTTGTACAAAAACGCTTTCTTTCGCCAAGACAGTGCGTTTCTCACTGTTACATGCATTTGAATGGGGAACTCGACCGAAACAAAGTATAGGTTTTCATTATGTGTATAACTTGGAAATCTTAGCTCAAACAGCTGCAGATCCTGTTTTCCCAGCCATGGGGACCTTGAGTTCTATAAGATAAAGCCATAAACATGTTTGTCTGAGTCTTCTATCAAAAGTTACAGCGATTTATATGAAGTTGTACAAAAACGCTTTATTTCGCCAAGACAGTGCGTTTCTCACTGTTACATGCATTTGAATGGGGAAACTCGCCCGAAACAAAGTATAGGTTTTCATTATGTGTATAACTTGAAAATCTTAGCTCCAACAGCTGCAAATCCTGTTTGCCCAGCACGGGGACCTTGAGTTCTATAAGATAAAGCCATAAACATGTGTATCCGAGTCTTCTATCAAAAGTTACAGCTATTTATATGAAGTTGTACAAAAACGCTTTATTTCACCAAGACAGTGCGTTTCTCACTGTTACATGCATTTGAATGGGGAACTCGACCGAAACAAAGTATAGGTTTTCATTATGTGTATAACTTGGAAATCTTAGCTCAAACAGCTGCAAAACCTGTTTTCCCAGCACGGGGACCTTGAGTTTAATAAGAGAAAGCCATAAACATGTTTGTCTGAGTCTTCTATCAAAAGTTACAGCTATTTATATGAAGTTGTACAAAAACGCTTTCTTTCGCCAAGACAGTGCGTTTCTCACTGTTACATGCATTTGAATGGGGAACTCGACCGAAACAAAGTATAGGTTTTCATTTTGTGTATAACTTGAAAATCTTAGCTCCAACAGCTGCAAATCCTGTTTTCCCAGCACGGGGACCTTGAGTTCTATAAGATAAAGCCATAATCATGTTTGTCCGAGTCTTCTATCAAAAGTTACAGCTATTTATATGAAGTTGTACAAAAACGCTTTCTTTCGCCAAGACAGTGCGTTTCTCACTGTTACATGCATTTGAATGGGGGAACTCGACCGAAACAAAGTATAGGTTTTCATTATGTGTATAACTTGGAAATCTTAGCTCAAACAGCTGCAAAACCTGTTTTCCCAGCACGGGGACCTTGAGTTCTATAAGATAAAGCCATAAACATGTGTATCCGAGTCTTCTATCAAAAGTTACAGCTATTTATATGAAGTTGTACAAAAACGCTTTCTTTCGCCAAGACAGTGCGTTTCTCACTGTTACATGCATTTGAATGGGGAACTCGACCGAAACAAAGTATAGGTTTTCATTATGTGTATAACTTGAAAATCTTAGCTCCAACAGCTGCAAATCCTGTTTTCCCAGCACGGGGACCTTGAGTTCTATAAGATAAAGCCATAAACATGTGTATCCGAGTCTTCTATCAAAAGTTACAGCTATTTATATGAAGTTGTACAAAAACGCTTTCTTTCGCCAAGACAGTGCGTTTCTCACTGTTACATGCATTTGAATGGGGAACTGACCGAAACAAAGTATAGGTTTTCATTATGTGTATAACTTGGAAATCTTAGCTCAAACAGCTGCAGATCCTGTTTTCCCAGCACGGGGACCTTGAGTTCTATAAGATAAAGCCATAAACATGTTTGTCTGAGTCTTCTATCAAAAGTTACAGCGATTTATATGAAGTTGTACAAAAACGCTTTATTTCGCCAAGACAGTGCGTTTCTCACTGTTACATGCATTTGAATGGGGAACTCGCCCGAAACAAAGTATAGGTTTTCATTATGTGTATAACTTGAAAATCTTAGCTCCAACAGCTGCAAATCCTGTTTGCCCAGCACGGGGACCTTGAGTTCTATAAGATAAAGCCATAAACATGTGTATCCGAGTCTTCTATCAAAAGTTACAGCTATTTATATGAAGTTGTACAAAAACGCTTTATTTCACCAAGACAGTGCGTTTCTCACTGTTACATGCATTTGAATGGGGAACTCGACCGAAACAAAGTATAGGTTTTCATTATGTGTATAACTTGGAAATCTTAGCTCAAACAGCTGCAAAACCTGTTTTCCCAGCACGGGGACCTTGAGTTTAATAAGATAAAGCCATAAACATGTTTGTCTGAGTCTTCTATCAAAAGTTACAGCTATTTATATGAAGTTGTACAAAAACGCTTTCTTTCGCCAAGACAGTGCGTTTCTCACTGTTACATGCATTTGAATGGGGAACTCGACCGAAACAAAGTATAGGTTTTCATTTTGTGTATAACTTGAAAATCTTAGCTCCAACAGCTGCAAATCCTGTTTTCCCAGCACGGGGACCTTGAGTTCTATAAGATAAAGCCATAATCATGTTTGTCCGAGTCTTCTATCAAAAGTTACAGCTATTTATATGAAGTTGTACAAAAACGCTTTCTTTCGCCAAGACAGTGCGTTTCTCACTGTTACATGCATTTGAATGGGGAACTCGACCGAAACAAAGTATAGGTTTTCATTATGTGTATAACTTGGAAATCTTAGCTCAAACAGCTGCAAAACCTGTTTTCCCAGCACGGGGACCTTGAGTTCTATAAGATAAAGCCATAAACATGTGTATCCGAGTCTTCTATCAAAAGTTACAGCTATTTATATGAAGTTGTACAAAAACGCTTTCTTTCGCCAAGACAGTGCGTTTCTCACTGTTACATGCATTTGAATGGGGAACTCGACCGAAACAAAGTATAGGTTTTCATTATGTGTATAACTTGGAAATCTTAGCTCAAACAGCTGCAAAACCTGTTTTCCCAGCACGGGGACCTTGAGTTCTATAAGATAAAGCCATAAACATGTTTGTCTGAGTCTTCTATCAAAAGTTACAGCTATTTATATGAAGTTGTACAAAAACGCTTTCTTTCGCCAAGACAGTGCGTTTCTCACTGTTACATGCATTTGAATGGGGAACTCGACCGAAACAAAGTATAGGTTTTCATTATGTGTATAACTTGAAAATCTTAGCTCCAACAGCTGCAAATCCTGTTTTCCCAGCACGGGGACCTTGAGTTCTATAAGATAAATACATAAACATGTTTGTCCGAGTCTTCTATCAAAAGTTACAGCTATTTATATGAAGTTGTACAAAAACGCTTTCTTTCGCCAAGACAGTGCGTTTCTCACTGTTACATGCATTTGAATGGGGAACTCGACCGAAACAAAGTATAGGTTTTCATTATGTGTATAACTTGGAAATCTTAGCTCAAACAGCTGCAAAACCTGTTTTCCCAGCACGGGGACCTTGAGTTTAATAAGATAAAGCCATACACATGTTTGTCTGAGTCTTCTATCAAAAGTTACAGCTATTTATATGAAGTTGTACAAAAACGCTTTCTTTCGCCAAGACAGGGCATTTCTCACTGTTACATGCATTTGAATGGGGAACTCGACCGAAACAAAGTATAGGTTTTCATTATGTGTATAACTTGGAAATCTTAGCTCAAACAGCTGCAAATCCTGTTTTCCCAGCACGGGGACCTTGAGTTCTATAAGATAAAGCCATAAACATGTTTGTCTGAGTCTTCTATCAAAAGTTACAGCGATTTATATGAAGTTGTACAAAAACGCTTTATTTCGCCAAGACAGTGCGTTTCTCACTGTTACATGCATTTGAATGGGGAACTCGACCGAAACAAAGTATAGGTTTTCATTATGTGTATAACTTGAAAATCTTAGCTCCAACAGCTGCAAATCCTGTTTTCCCAGCACGGGGACCTTGAGTTCTATAAGATAAAGCCATAAACATGTTTGTCCGAGTCTTCTATCAAAAGTTACAGCTATTTATATGAAGTTGTACAAAAACGCTTTCTTTCGCCAAGACAGTGCGTTTCTCACTGTTACATGCATTTGAATGGGGAACTCGACCGAAACAAAGTATAGGTTTTCATTATGTGTATAACTTGGAAATCTTAGCTCAAACAGCTGCAAAACCTATTTTGCCAGCACGGGGACCTTGAGTTCTATAAGATAAAGCCATAAACATGTGTATCCGAGTCTTCTATCAAAAGTTACAGCTATTTATATGAAGTTGTACAAAAACGCTTTCTTTCGCCAAGACAGTGCGTTTCTCACTGTTACATGCATTTGAATGGGGAACTCGACCGAAACAAAGTATAGGTTTTCATTATGTGTATAACTTGGAAATCTTAGCTCAAACAGCTGCAAAACCTGTTTTCCCAGCACGGGGACCTTGAGTTTAATAAGATAAAGCCATAAACATGTTTGTCTGAGTCTTCTATCAAAAGTTACAGCTATTTATATGAAGTTGTACAAAAACGCTTTCTTTCGCCAAGACAGTGCGTTTCTCACTGTTACATGCATTTGAATGGGGAACTCGACCGAAACAAAGTATAGGTTTTCATTATGTGTATAACTTGGAAATCTTAGCTCAAACAGCTGCAAAACCTGTTTTCCCAGCACGGGGACCTTGAGTTCTATAAGATAAAGCCATAAACATGTGTATCCGAGTCTTCTATCAAAAGTTACAGCTATTTATATGAAGTTGTACAAAAACGCTTTATTTCGCCAAGACAGTGCGTTTCTCACTGTTACATGCATTTGAATGGGGAACTCGACCGAAACAAAGTATAGGTTTTCATTATGTGTATAACTTGGAAATCTTAGCTCAAACAGTTGCAAAACCTGTTTTCCCAGCACGGGGACCTTGAGTTCTATAAGATAAAGCCATAAACATGTGTATCCGAGTCTTCTATCAAAAGTTACAGCTATTTATATGAAGTTGTTCAAAAACGCTTTCTTTCGCCAAGACAGTGCGTTTCTCACTGTTACATGCATTTGAATGGGGAACTCGACCGAAACAAAGTATAGGTTTTCATTATGTGTATAACTTGGAAATCTTAGCTCAAACAGCTGCAAAACCTGTTTTCCCAGCACGGGGACCTTGAGTTCTATAAGATAAAGCCATAAACATGTGTATCCGAGTCTTCTATCAAAAGTTACAGCTATTTATATGAAGTTGTACAAAAACGCTTTATTTCGCCAAGACAGTGCGTTTCTCACTGTTACATGCATTTGAATGGGGAACTCGACCGAAACAAAGTATAGGTTTTCATTATGTGTATAACTTGGAAATCTTAGCTCAAACAGTTGCAAAACCTGTTTTCCCAGCACGGGGACCTTGAGTTTAATAAGATAAAGCCATAAACATGTTTGTCTGAGTCTTCTATCAAAAGTTACAGCTATTTATATGAAGTTGTACAAAAACGCTTTCTTTCGCCAAGACAGTGCGTTTCTCACTGTTACATGCATTTGAATGGGGAACTCGACCGAAACAAAGTATAGGTTTTCATTATGTGTATAACTTGAAATCTTAGCTCCAACAGCTGCAAATCCTGTTTTCCCAGCACGGGGACCTTGAGTTCTATAAGATAAAGCCATAAACATGTGTATCCGAGTCTTCTATCAAAAGTTACAGCTATTTATATGAAGTTGTACAAAAACGCTTTCTTTCGCCAAGACAGTGCGTTTCTCACTGTTACATGCATTTGAATGGGGAACTCGACCGAAACAAAGTATAGGTTTTCATTATGTGTATAACTTGGAAATCTTAGCTCAAACAGCTGCAGATCCTGTTTTCCCAGCACGGGGACCTTGAGTTCTATAAGATAAAGCCATAAACATGTTTGTCTGAGTCTTCTATCAAAAGTTACAGCGATTTATATGAAGTTGTACAAAAACGCTTTATTTCGCCAAGACAGTGCGTTTCTCACTGTTACATGCATTTGAATGGGGAACTCGCCCGAAACAAAGTATAGGTTTTCATTATGTGTATAACTTGAAAATCTTAGCTCCAACAGCTGCAAATCCTGTTTGCCCAGCACGGGGACCTTGAGTTCTATAAGATAAAGCCATAAACATGTGTATCCGAGTCTTCTATCAAAAGTTACAGCTATTTATATGAAGTTGTACAAAAACGCTTTATTTCACCAAGACAGTGCGTTTCTCACTGTTACATGCATTTGAATGGGGAACTCGACCGAAACAAAGTATAGGTTTTCATTATGTGTATAACTTGGAAATCTTAGCTCAAACAGCTGCAAAACCTGTTTTCCCAGCACGGGGACCTTGAGTTTAATAAGATAAAGCCATAAACATGTTTGTCTGAGTCTTCTATCAAAAGTTACAGCTATTTATATGAAGTTGTACAAAAACGCTTTCTTTCGCCAAGACAGTGCGTTTCTCACTGTTACATGCATTTGAATGGGGAACTCGACCGAAACAAAGTATAGGTTTTCATTTTGTGTATAACTTGAAAATCTTAGCTCCAACAGCTGCAAATCCTGTTTTCCCAGCACGGGGACCTTGAGTTCTATAAGATAAAGCCATAATCATGTTTGTCCGAGTCTTCTATCAAAAGTTACAGCTATTTATATGAAGTTGTACAAAAACGCTTTCTTTCGCCAAGACAGTGCGTTTCTCACTGTTACATGCATTTGAATGGGGAACTCGACCGAAACAAAGTATAGGTTTTCATTATGTGTATAACTTGGAAATCTTAGCTCAAACAGCTGCAAAACCTGTTTTCCCAGCACGGGGACCTTGAGTTCTATAAGATAAAGCCATAAACATGTGTATCCGAGTCTTCTATCAAAAGTTACAGCTATTTATATGAAGTTGTACAAAAACGCTTTCTTTCGCCAAGACAGTGCGTTTCTCACTGTTACATGCATTTGAATGGGGAACTCGACCGAAACAAAGTATAGGTTTTCATTATGTGTATAACTTGAAAATCTTAGCTCCAACAGCTGCAAATCCTGTTTTCCCAGCACGGGGACCTTGAGTTCTATAAGATAAATACATAAACATGTTTGTCCGAGTCTTCTATCAAAAGTTACAGCTATTTATATGAAGTTGTACAAAAACGCTTTCTTTCGCCAAGACAGTGCGTTTCTCACTGTTACATGCATTTGAATGGGGAACTCGACCGAAACAAAGTATAGGTTTTCATTATGTGTATAACTTGGAAATCTTAGCTCAAACAGCTGCAAAACCTGTTTTCCCAGCACGGGGACCTTGAGTTTAATAAGATAAAGCCATACACATGTTTGTCTGAGTCTTCTATCAAAAGTTACAGCTATTTATATGAAGTTGTACAAAAACGCTTTCTTTCGCCAAGACAGGGCATTTCTCACTGTTACATGCATTTGAATGGGGAACTCGACCGAAACAAAGTATAGGTTTTCATTATGTGTATAACTTGGAAATCTTAGCTCAAACAGCTGCAAATCCTGTTTTCCCAGCACGGGGACCTTGAGTTCTATAAGATAAAGCCATAAACATGTTTGTCTGAGTCTTCTATCAAAAGTTACAGCGATTTATATGAAGTTGTACAAAAACGCTTTATTTCGCCAAGACAGTGCGTTTCTCACTGTTACATGCATTTGAATGGGGAACTCGACCGAAACAAAGTATAGGTTTTCATTATGTGTATAACTTGGAAATCTTAGCTCAAACAGCTGCAAAACCTATTTTGCCAGCACGGGGACCTTGAGTTCTATAGATAAAGCCATAAACATGTGTATCCGAGTCTTCTATCAAAAGTTACAGCTATTTATATGAAGTTGTACAAAAACGCTTTCTTTCGCCAAGACAGTGCGTTTCTCACTGTTACATGCATTTGAATGGGGAACTCGACCGAAACAAAGTATAGGTTTTCATTATGTGTATAACTTGGAAATCTTAGCTCAAACAGCTGCAAAACCTGTTTCCCAGCACGGGGACCTTGAGTTTAATAAGATAAAGCCATAAACATGTTTGTCTGAGTCTTCTATCAAAAGTTACAGCTATTTATATGAAGTTGTACAAAAACGCTTTCTTTCGCCAAGACAGTGCGTTTCTCACTGTTACATGCATTTGAATGGGGAACTCGACCGAAACAAAGTATAGGTTTTCATTATGTGTATAACTTGAAAATCTTAGCTCCAACAGCTGCAAATCCTGTTTCCCAGCACGGGGACCGTGAGTTCTATAAGATAAAGCCATAAACATGTTTGTCTGAGTCTTCTATCAAAAGTTACAGCTATTTATATGAAGTTGTACAAAAACGCTTTCTTTCGCCAAGACAGTGCGTTTCTCACTGTTACATGCATTTGAATGGGGAACTCGACCGAAACAAAGTATAGGTTTTCATTTTGTGTATAACTTGAAAATCTTAGCTCCAACAGCTGCAAATCCTGTTTCCCAGCACGGGGACCTTGAGTTCTATAAGATAAAGCCATAAACATGTGTATCCGAGTCTTCTATCAAAAGTTACAGCTATTTATATGAAGTTGTACAAAAACGCTTTCTTTCGCCAAGACAGTGCGTTTCTCACTGTTACATGCATTTGAATGGGGAACTCGACCGAAACAAAGTATAGGTTTTCATTATGTGTATAACTTGAAAATCTTAGCTCCAACAGCTGCAAATCCTGTTTTCCCAGCACGGGGACCTTGAGTTCTATAAGATAAAGCCATAAACATGTGTATCCGAGTCTTCTATCAAAAGTTACAGCTATTTATATGAAGTTGTACAAAAACGCTTTCTTTCGCCAAGACAGTGCGTTTCTCACTGTTACATGCATTTGAATGGGGAACTCGACCGAAACAAAGTATAGGTTTTCATTATGTGTATAACTTGGAAATCTTAGCTCAAACAGCTGCAGATCCTGTTTTTCCCAGCACGGGGACCTTGAGTTCTATAAGATAAAGCCATAAACATGTTTGTCTGAGTCTTCTATCAAAAGTTACAGCGATTTATATGAAGTTGTACAAAAACGCTTTATTTCGCCAAGACAGTGCGTTTCTCACTGTTACATGCATTTGAATGGGGAACTCGCCCGAAACAAAGTATAGGTTTTCATTATGTGTATAACTTGAAAATCTTAGCTCCAACAGCTGCAAATCCTGTTTGCCCAGCACGGGGACCTTGAGTTCTATAAGATAAAGCCATAAACATGTGTATCCGAGTCTTCTATCAAAAGTTACAGCTATTTATATGAAGTTGTACAAAAACGCTTTATTTCACCAAGACAGTGCGTTTCTCACTGTTACATGCATTTGAATGGGGAACTCGACCGAAACAAAGTATAGGTTTTCATTATGTGTATAACTTGGAAATCTTAGCTCAAACAGCTGCAAAACCTGTTTTCCCAGCACGGGGACCTTGAGTTTAATAAGATAAAGCCATAAACATGTTTGTCTGAGTCTTCTATCAAAAGTTACAGCTATTTATATGAAGTTGTACAAAAACGCTTTCTTTCGCCAAGACAGTGCGTTTCTCACTGTTACATGCATTTGAATGGGGAACTCGACCGAAACAAAGTATAGGTTTTCATTATGTGTATAACTTGGAAATCTTAGCTCAAACAGCTGCAAAACCTGTTTTCCCAGCACGGGGACCTTGAGTTCTATAAGATAAAGCCATAAACATGTGTATCCGAGTCTTCTATCAAAAGTTACAGCTATTTATATGAAGTTGTACAAAAACGCTTTCTTTCGCCAAGACAGTGCGTTTCTCACTGTTACATGCATTTGAATGGGGAACTCGACCGAAACAAAGTATAGGTTTTCATTATGTGTATAACTTGGAAATCTTAGCTCAAACAGCTGCAAAACCTGTTTTCCAGCACGGGGACCTTGAGTTCTATAAGATAAAGCCATAAACATGTTTGTCTGAGTCTTCTATCAAAAGTTACAGCTATTTATATGAAGTTGTACAAAAACGCTTTCTTTCGCCAAGACAGTGCGTTTCTCACTGTTACATGCATTTGAATGGGGAACTCGACCGAAACAAAGTATAGGTTTTCATTATGTGTATAACTTGAAAATCTTAGCTCCAACAGCTGCAAATCCTGTTTTCCCAGCACGGGGACCTTGAGTTCTATAAGATAAATACATAAACATGTTTGTCCGAGTCTTCTATCAAAAGTTACAGCTATTTATATGAAGTTGTACAAAAACGCTTTCTTTCGCCAAGACAGTGCGTTTCTCACTGTTACATGCATTTGAATGGGGAACTCGACCGAAACAAAGTATAGGTTTTCATTATGTGTATAACTTGGAAATCTTAGCTCAAACAGCTGCAAAACCTGTTTTCCCAGCACGGGGACCTTGAGTTTAATAAGATAAAGCCATACACATGTTTGTCTGAGTCTTCTATCAAAAGTTACAGCTATTTATATGAAGTTGTACAAAAACGCTTTCTTTCGCCAAGACAGGGCATTTCTCACTGTTACATGCATTTGAATGGGGAACTCGACCGAAACAAAGTATAGGTTTTCATTATGTGTATAACTTGGAAATCTTAGCTCAAACAGCTGCAAATCCTGTTTTCCCAGCACGGGGACCTTGAGTTCTATAAGATAAAGCCATAAACATGTTTGTCTGAGTCTTCTATCAAAAGTTACAGCGATTTATATGAAGTTGTACAAAAACGCTTTATTTCGCCAAGACAGTGCGTTTCTCACTGTTACATGCATTTGAATGGGGAACTCGACCGAAACAAAGTATAGGTTTTCATTATGTGTATAACTTGAAAATCTTAGCTCCAACAGCTGCAAATCCTGTTTTCCCAGCACGGGGACCTTGAGTTCTATAAGATAAAGCCATAAACATGTTTGTCCGAGTCTTCTATCAAAAGTTACAGCTATTTATATGAAGTTGTACAAAAACGCTTTCTTTCGCCAAGACAGTGCGTTTCTCACTGTTACATGCATTTGAATGGGGAACTCGACCGAAACAAAGTATAGGTTTTCATTATGTGTATAACTTGGAAATCTTAGCTCAAACAGCTGCAAAACCTATTTTGCCAGCACGGGGACCTTGAGTTCTATAAGATAAAGCCATAAACATGTGTATCCGAGTCTTCTATCAAAAGTTACAGCTATTTATATGAAGTTGTACAAAAACGCTTTCTTTCGCCAAGACAGTGCGTTTCTCACTGTTACATGCATTTGAATGGGGAACTCGACCGAAACAAAGTATAGGTTTTCATTATGTGTATAACTTGGAAATCTTAGCTCAAACAGCTGCAAAACCTGTTTTCCCAGCACGGGGACCTTGAGTTTAATAAGATAAAGCCATAAACATGTTTGTCTGAGTCTTCTATCAAAAGTTACAGCTATTTATATGAAGTTGTACAAAAACGCTTTCTTTCGCCAAGACAGTGCGTTTCTCACTGTTACATGCATTTGAATGGGGAACTCGACCGAAACAAAGTATAGGTTTTCATTATGTGTATAACTTGGAAATCTTAGCTCAAACAGCTGCAAAACCTGTTTTCCCAGCACGGGGACCTTGAGTTCTATAAGATAAAGCCATAAACATGTGTATCCGAGTCTTCTATCAAAAGTTACAGCTATTTATATGAAGTTGTACAAAAACGCTTTATTTCGCCAAGACAGTGCGTTTCTCACTGTTACATGCATTTGAATGGGGAACTCGACCGAAACAAAGTATAGGTTTTCATTATGTGTATAACTTGGAAATCTTAGCTCAAACAGTTGCAAAACCTGTTTTCCCAGCACGGGGACCTTGAGTTCTATAAGATAAAGCCATAAACATGTGTATCCGAGTCTTCTATCAAAAGTTACAGCTATTTATATGAAGTTGTTCAAAAACGCTTTCTTTCGCCAAGACAGTGCGTTTCTCACTGTTACATGCATTTGAATGGGGAACTCGACCGAAACAAAGTATAGGTTTTCATTATGTGTATAACTTGGAAATCTTAGCTCAAACAGCTGCAAAACCTGTTTTCCCAGCACGGGGACCTTGAGTTCTATAAGATAAAGCCATAAACATGTGTATCCGAGTCTTCTATCAAAAGTTACAGCTATTTATATGAAGTTGTACAAAAACGCTTTATTTCGCCAAGACAGTGCGTTTCTCACTGTTACATGCATTTGAATGGGGAACTCGACCGAAACAAAGTATAGGTTTTCATTATGTGTATAACTTGGAAATCTTAGCTCAAACAGTTGCAAAACCTGTTTTCCCAGCACGGGGACCTTGAGTTTAATAAGATAAAGCCATAAACATGTTTGTCTGAGTCTTCTATCAAAAGTTACAGCTATTTATATGAAGTTGTACAAAAACGCTTTCTTTCGCCAAGACAGTGCGTTTCTCACTGTTACATGCATTTGAATGGGGAACTCGACCGAAACAAAGTATAGGTTTTCATTATGTGTATAACTTGAAAATCTTAGCTCCAACAGCTGCAAATCCTGTTTTCCCAGCACGGGGACCTTGAGTTCTATAAGATAAAGCCATAAACATGTGTATCCGAGTCTTCTATCAAAAGTTACAGCTATTTATATGAAGTTGTACAAAAACGCTTTCTTTCGCCAAGACAGTGCGTTTCTCACTGTTACATGCATTTGAATGGGGAACTCGACCGAAACAAAGTATAGGTTTTCATTATGTGTATAACTTGGAAATCTTAGCTCAAACAGCTGCAGATCCTGTTTTCCCAGCACGGGGACCTTGAGTTCTATAAGATAAAGCCATAAACATGTTTGTCTGAGTCTTCTATCAAAAGTTACAGCGATTTATATGAAGTTGTACAAAAACGCTTTATTTCGCCAAGACAGTGCGTTTCTCACTGTTACATGCATTTGAATGGGGAACTCGCCCGAAACAAAGTATAGGTTTTCATTATGTGTATAACTTGAAAATCTTAGCTCCAACAGCTGCAAATCCTGTTTGCCCAGCACGGGGACCTTGAGTTCTATAAGATAAAGCCATAAACATGTGTATCCGAGTCTTCTATCAAAAGTTACAGCTATTTATATGAAGTTGTACAAAAACGCTTTATTTCACCAAGACAGTGCGTTTCTCACTGTTACATGCATTTGAATGGGGAACTCGACCGAAACAAAGTATAGGTTTTCATTATGTGTATAACTTGGAAATCTTAGCTCAAACAGCTGCAAAACCTGTTTTCCCAGCACGGGGACCTTGAGTTTAATAAGATAAAGCCATAAACATGTTTGTCTGAGTCTTCTATCAAAAGTTACAGCTATTTATATGAAGTTGTACAAAAACGCTTTCTTTCGCCAAGACAGTGCGTTTCTCACTGTTACATGCATTTGAATGGGGAACTCGACCGAAACAAAGTATAGGTTTTCATTTTGTGTATAACTTGAAAATCTTAGCTCCAACAGCTGCAAATCCTGTTTTCCCAGCACGGGGACCTTGAGTTCTATAAGATAAAGCCATAATCATGTTTGTCCGAGTCTTCTATCAAAAGTTACAGCTATTTATATGAAGTTGTACAAAAACGCTTTCTTTCGCCAAGACAGTGCGTTTCTCACTGTTACATGCATTTGAATGGGGAACTCGACCGAAACAAAGTATAGGTTTTCATTATGTGTATAACTTGGAAATCTTAGCTCAAACAGCTGCAAAACCTGTTTTCCCAGCACGGGGACCTTGAGTTCTATAAGATAAAGCCATAAACATGTGTATCCGAGTCTTCTATCAAAAGTTACAGCTATTTATATGAAGTTGTACAAAAACGCTTTCTTTCGCCAAGACAGTGCGTTTCTCACTGTTACATGCATTTGAATGGGGAACTCGACCGAAACAAAGTATAGGTTTTCATTATGTGTATAACTTGAAAATCTTAGCTCCAACAGCTGCAAATCCTGTTTTCCCAGCACGGGGACCTTGAGTTCTATAAGATAAATACATAAACATGTTTGTCCGAGTCTTCTATCAAAAGTTACAGCTATTTATATGAAGTTGTACAAAAACGCTTTCTTTTCGCCAAGACAGTGCGTTTCTCACTGTTACATGCATTTGAATGGGGAACTCGACCGAAACAAAGTATAGGTTTTCATTATGTGTATAACTTGGAAATCTTAGCTCAAACAGCTGCAAAACCTGTTTTCCCAGCACGGGGACCTTGAGTTTAATAAGATAAAGCCATACACATGTTTGTCTGAGTCTTCTATCAAAAGTTACAGCTATTTATATGAAGTTGTACAAAAACGCTTTCTTTCGCCAAGACAGGGCATTTCTCACTGTTACATGCATTTGAATGGGGAACTCGACCGAAACAAAGTATAGGTTTTCATTATGTGTATAACTTGGAAATCTTAGCTCAAACAGCTGCAAATCCTGTTTCCAGCACGGGGACCTTGAGTTCTATAAGATAAAGCCATAAACATGTTTGTCTGAGTCTTCTATCAAAAGTTACAGCGATTTATATGAAGTTGTACAAAAACGCTTTATTTCGCCAAGACAGTGCGTTTCTCACTGTTACATGCATTTGAATGGGGAACTCGACCGAAACAAAGTATAGGTTTTCATTATGTGTATAACTTGGAAATCTTAGCTCAAACAGCTGCAAAACCTATTTTGCCAGCACGGGGACCTTGAGTTCTATAAGATAAAGCCATAAACATGTGTATCCGAGTCTTCTATCAAAAGTTACAGCTATTTATATGAAGTTGTACAAAAACGCTTTCTTTCGCCAAGACAGTGCGTTTCTCACTGTTACATGCATTTGAATGGGGAACTCGACCGAAACAAAGTATAGGTTTTCATTATGTGTATAACTTGGAAATCTTAGCTCAAACAGCTGCAAAACCTGTTTTCCCAGCACGGGGACCTTGAGTTTAATAAGATAAAGCCATAAACATGTTTGTCTGAGTCTTCTATCAAAAGTTACAGCTATTTATATGAAGTTGTACAAAAACGCTTTCTTTCGCCAAGACAGTGCGTTTCTCACTGTTACATGCATTTGAATGGGGAACTCGACCGAAACAAAGTATAGGTTTTCATTATGTGTATAACTTGAAAATCTTAGCTCCAACAGCTGCAAATCCTGTTTCCCAGCACGGGGACCGTGAGTTCTATAAGATAAAGCCATAAACATGTTTGTCTGAGTCTTCTATCAAAAGTTACAGCTATTTATATGAAGTTGTACAAAAACGCTTTCTTTCGCCAAGACAGTGCGTTTCTCACTGTTACATGCATTTGAATGGGGAACTCGACCGAAACAAAGTATAGGTTTTCATTTTGTGTATAACTTGAAAATCTTAGCTCCAACAGCTGCAAATCCTGTTTTCCCAGCACGGGGACCTTGAGTTCTATAAGATAAAGCCATAAACATGTTTGTCCGAGTCTTCTATCAAAAGTTACAGCTATTTATATGAAGTTGTACAAAAACGCTTTCTTTCGCCAAGACAGTGCGTTTCTCACTGTTACATGCATTTGAATGGGGAACTCGACCGAAACAAAGTATAGGTTTTCATTATGTGTATAACTTGGAAATCTTAGCTCAAACAGCTGCAAAACCTGTTTTCCCAGCACGGGGACCTTGAGTTCTATAAGATAAAGCCATAAACATGTGTATCCGAGTCTTCTATCAAAAGTTACAGCTATTTATATGAAGTTGTACAAAAACGCTTTATTTCGCCAAGACAGTGCGTTTCTCACTGTTACATGCATTTGAATGGGGAACTCGACCGAAACAAAGTATAGGTTTTCATTATGTGTATAACTTGGAAATCTTAGCTCAAACAGTTGCAAAACCTGTTTTCCCAGCACGGGGACCTTGAGTTTAATAAGATAAAGCCATAAACATGTTTGTCTGAGTCTTCTATCAAAAGTTACAGCTATTTATATGAAGTTGTACAAAAACGCTTTCTTTCGCCAAGACAGTGCGTTTCTCACTGTTACATGCATTTGAATGGGGAACTCGACCGAAACAAAGTATAGGTTTTCATTATGTGTATAACTTGAAAATCTTAGCTCCAACAGCTGCAAATCCTGTTTTCCCAGCACGGGGACCTTGAGTTCTATAAGATAAAGCCATAAACATGTGTATCCGAGTCTTCTATCAAAAGTTACAGCTATTTATATGAAGTTGTTCAAAAACGCTTTCTTTCGCCAAGACAGTGCGTTTCTCACTGTTACATGCATTTGAATGGGGAACTCGACCGAAACAAAGTATAGGTTTTCATTATGTGTATAACTTGGAAATCTTAGCTCAAACAGCTGCAAAACCTGTTTTCCCAGCACGGGGACCTTGAGTTCTATAAGATAAAGCCATAAACATGTGTATCCGAGTCTTCTATCAAAAGTTACAGCTATTTATATGAAGTTGTACAAAAACGCTTTATTTCGCCAAGACAGTGCGTTTCTCACTGTTACATGCATTTGAATGGGGAACTCGACCGAAACAAAGTATAGGTTTTCATTATGTGTATAACTTGGAAATCTTAGCTCAAACAGTTGCAAAACCTGTTTTCCCAGCACGGGGACCTTGAGTTTAATAAGATAAAGCCATAAACATGTTTGTCTGAGTCTTCTATCAAAAGTTACAGCTATTTATATGAAGTTGTACAAAAACGCTTTCTTTCGCCAAGACAGTGCGTTTCTCACTGTTACATGCATTTGAATGGGGAACTCGACCGAAACAAAGTATAGGTTTTCATTATGTGTATAACTTGAAAATCTTAGCTCCAACAGCTGCAAATCCTGTTTTCCCAGCACGGGGACCTTGAGTTCTATAAGATAAAGCCATAAACATGTGTATCCGAGTCTTCTATCAAAAGTTACAGCTATTTATATGAAGTTGTACAAAAACGCTTTCTTCGCCAAGACAGTGCGTTTCTCACTGTTACATGCATTTGAATGGGGAACTCGACCGAAACAAAGTATAGGTTTTCATTATGTGTATAACTTGGAAATCTTAGCTCAAACAGCTGCAGATCCTGTTTCCAGCACGGGGACCTTGAGTTCTATAAGATAAAGCCATAAACATGTTTGTCTGAGTCTTCTATCAAAAGTTACAGCGATTTATATGAAGTTGTACAAAAACGCTTTATTTCGCCAAGACAGTGCGTTTCTCACTGTTACATGCATTTGAATGGGGAACTCGACCGAAACAAAGTATAGGTTTTCATTATGTGTATAACTTGAAAATCTTAGCTCCAACAGCTGCAAATCCTGTTTGCCCAGCACGGGGACCTTGAGTTCTATAAGATAAAGCCATAAACATGTGTATCCGAGTCTTCTATCAAAAGTTACAGCTATTTATATGAAGTTGTACAAAAACGCTTTATTTCACCAAGACAGTGCGTTTCTCACTGTTACATGCATTTGAATGGGGAACTCGACCGAAACAAAGTATAGGTTTTCATTATGTGTATAACTTGGAAATCTTAGCTCAAACAGCTGCAAAACCTGTTTTCCCAGCACGGGGACCTTGAGTTTAATAAGATAAAGCCATAAACATGTTTGTCTGAGTCTTCTATCAAAAGTTACAGCTATTTATATGAAGTTGTACAAAAACGCTTTCTTTCGCCAAGACAGTGCGTTTCTCACTGTTACATGCATTTGAATGGGGAACTCGACCGAAACAAAGTATAGGTTTTCATTTTGTGTATAACTTGAAAATCTTAGCTCCAACAGCTGCAAATCCTGTTTTCCCAGCACGGGGACCTTGAGTTCTATAAGATAAAGCCATAATCATGTTTGTCCGAGTCTTCTATCAAAAGTTACAGCTATTTATATGAAGTTGTACAAAAACGCTTTCTTTCGCCAAGACAGTGCGTTTCTCACTGTTACATGCATTTGAATGGGGAACTCGACCGAAACAAAGTATAGGTTTTCATTATGTGTATAACTTGGAAATCTTAGCTCAAACAGCTGCAAAACCTGTTTTCCCAGCACGGGGACCTTGAGTTCTATAAGATAAAGCCATAAACATGTTTGTCCGAGTCTTCTATCAAAAGTTACAGCTATTTATATGAAGTTGTACAAAAACGCTTTCTTTCGCCAAGACAGTGCGTTTCTCACTGTTACATGCATTTGAATGGGGAACTCGACCGAAACAAAGTATAGGTTTTCATTATGTGTATAACTTGGAAATCTTAGCTCAAACAGCTGCAAAACCTGTTTTCCCAGCACGGGGACCTTGAGTTTAATAAGATAAAGCCATACACATGTTTGTCTGAGTCTTCTATCAAAAGTTACAGCTATTTATATGAAGTTGTACAAAAACGCTTTCTTTCGCCAAGACAGGGCATTTCTCACTGTTACATGCATTTGAATGGGGAACTCGACCGAAACAAAGTATAGGTTTTCATTATGTGTATAACTTGGAAATCTTAGCTCAAACAGCTGCAAATCCTGTTTTCCCAGCACGGGGACCTTGAGTTCTATAAGATAAAGCCATAAACATGTTTGTCTGAGTCTTCTATCAAAAGTTACAGCGATTTATATGAAGTTGTACAAAAACGCTTTATTTCGCCAAGACAGTGCGTTTCTCACTGTTACATGCATTTGAATGGGGAACTCGACCGAAACAAAGTATAGGTTTTCATTATGTGTATAACTTGAAAATCTTAGCTCCAACAGCTGCAAATCCTGTTTTCCCAGCACGGGGACCTTGAGTTCTATAAGATAAAGCCATAAACATGTTTGTCCGAGTCTTCTATCAAAAGTTACAGCTATTTATATGAAGTTGTACAAAAACGCTTTCTTTCGCCAAGACAGTGCGTTTCTCACTGTTACATGCATTTGAATGGGGAACTCGACCGAAACAAAGTATAGGTTTTCATTATGTGTATAACTTGGAAATCTTAGCTCAAACAGCTGCAAAACCTATTTTGCCAGCACGGGGACCTTGAGTTCTATAAGATAAAGCCATAAACATGTGTATCCGAGTCTTCTATCAAAAGTTACAGCTATTTATATGAAGTTGTACAAAAACGCTTTCTTTCGCCAAGACAGTGCGTTTCTCACTGTTACATGCATTTGAATGGGGAACTCGACCGAAACAAAGTATAGGTTTTCATTATGTGTATAACTTGGAAATCTTAGCTCAAACAGCTGCAAAACCTGTTTTCCCAGCACGGGGACCTTGAGTTTAATAAGATAAAGCCATAAACATGTTTGTCTGAGTCTTCTATCAAAAGTTACAGCTATTTATATGAAGTTGTACAAAAACGCTTTCTTTCGCCAAGACAGTGCGTTTCTCACTGTTACATGCATTTGAATGGGGAACTCGACCGAAACAAAGTATAGGTTTTCATTATGTGTATAACTTGAAAATCTTAGCTCCAACAGCTGCAAATCCTGTTTTCCCAGCACGGGGACCGTGAGTTCTATAAGATAAAGCCATAAACATGTTTGTCTGAGTCTTCTATCAAAAGTTACAGCTATTTATATGAAGTTGTACAAAAACGCTTTCTTTCGCCAAGACAGTGCGTTTCTCACTGTTACATGCATTTGAATGGGGAACTCGACCGAAACAAAGTATAGGTTTTCATTATGTGAATAATTTTAAAATCTTAGCTCAAACAGCTGCAAAACCTGTTTTCCCAGCACGGGGACCTTGAGTTTAATAAGATAAAGCCATAAACATGTTTGTCTGAGTCTTCTATCAAAAGTTACAGCTATTTATATGAAGTTGTACAAAAACGCTTTCTTTCGCCAAGACAGTGCGTTTCTCACTGTTACATGCATTTGAATGGGGAACTCGACCGAAACAAAGTATAGGTTTTCATTATGTGTATAACTTGAAAATCTTAGCTCCAACAGCTGCAAATCCTGTTTTCCCAGCACGGGGACCTTGAGTTCTATAAGATAAATACATAAACATGTTTGTCCGAGTCTTCTATCAAAAGTTACAGCTATTTATATGAAGTTGTACAAAAACGCTTTCTTTCGCCAAGACAGTGCGTTTCTCACTGTTACATGCATTTGAATGGGGAACTCGACCGAAACAAAGTATAGGTTTTCATTATGTGTATAACTTGGAAATCTTAGCTCAAACAGCTGCAAAACCTGTTTTCCCAGCACGGGGACCTTGAGTTTAATAAGATAAAGCCATACACATGTTTGTCTGAGTCTTCTATCAAAAGTTACAGCTATTTATATGAAGTTGTACAAAAACGCTTTCTTTCGCCAAGACAGGGCATTTCTCACTGTTACATGCATTTGAATGGGGAACTCGACCGAAACAAAGTATAGGTTTTCATTATGTGTATAACTTGGAAATCTTAGCTCAAACAGCTGCAAATCCTGTTTTCCCAGCACGGGGACCTTGAGTTCTATAAGATAAAGCCATAAACATGTTTGTCTGAGTCTTCTATCAAAAGTTACAGCGATTTATATGAAGTTGTACAAAAACGCTTTATTTCGCCAAGACAGTGCGTTTCTCACTGTTACATGCATTTGAATGGGGAACTCGACCGAAACAAAGTATAGGTTTTCATTATGTGTATAACTTGAAAATCTTAGCTCCAACAGCTGCAAATCCTGTTTTCCCAGCACGGGGACCTTGAGTTCTATAAGATAAAGCCATAAACATGTTTGTCCGAGTCTTCTATCAAAAGTTACAGCTATTTATATGAAGTTGTACAAAAACGCTTTCTTTCGCCAAGACAGTGCGTTTCTCACTGTTACATGCATTTGAATGGGGAACTCGACCGAAACAAAGTATAGGTTTTCATTATGTGTATAACTTGGAAATCTTAGCTCAAACAGCTGCAAAACCTATTTTGCCAGCACGGGGACCTTGAGTTCTATAAGATAAAGCCATAAACATGTGTATCCGAGTCTTCTATCAAAAGTTACAGCTATTTATATGAAGTTGTACAAAAACGCTTTATTTCGCCAAGACAGTGCGTTTCTCACTGTTACATGCATTTGAATGGGGAACTCGACCGAAACAAAGTATAGGTTTTCATTATGTGTATAACTTGAAAATCTTAGCTCCAACAGCTGCAAATCCTGTTTTCCCAGCACGGGGACCTTGAGTTCTATAAGATAAAGCCATAAACATGTTTGTCCGAGTCTTCTATCAAAAGTTACAGCTATTTATATGAAGTTGTACAAAAACGCTTTCTTTCGCCAAGACAGTGCGTTTCTCACTGTTACATGCATTTGAATGGGGAACTCGACCGAAACAAAGTATAGGTTTTCATTATGTGTATAACTTGGAAATCTTAGCTCAAACAGCTGCAAAACCTATTTTGCCAGCACGGGGACCTTGAGTTCTATACGATAAAGCCATAAACATGTGTATCCGAGTCTTCTATCAAAAGTTACAGCTATTTATATGAAGTTGTACAAAAACGCTTTCTTTCGCCAAGACAGTGCGTTTCTCACTGTTACATGCATTTGAATGGGGAACTCGACCGAAACAAAGTATAGGTTTTCATTATGTGTATAACTTGGAAATCTTAGCTCAAACAGCTGCAAAACCTGTTTTCCCAGCACGGGGACCTTGAGTTTAATAAGATAAAGCCATAAACATGTTTGTCTGAGTCTTCTATCAAAAGTTACAGCTATTTATATGAAGTTGTACAAAAACGCTTTCTTTCGCCAAGACAGTGCGTTTCTCACTGTTACATGCATTTGAATGGGGAACTCGACCGAAACAAAGTATAGGTTTTCATTATGTGTATAACTTGAAAATCTTAGCTCCAACAGCTGCAAATCCTGTTTTCCCAGCACGGGGACCGTGAGTTCTATAAGATAAAGCCATAAACATGTTTGTCTGAGTCTTCTATCAAAAGTTACAGCTATTTATATGAAGTTGTACAAAAACGCTTTCTTTCGCCAAGACAGTGCGTTTCTCACTGTTACATGCATTTGAATGGGGAACTCGACCGAAACAAAGTATAGGTTTTCATTATGTGTATAACTTGGAAATCTTAGCTCAAACAGCTGCAAATCCTGTTTTCCCAGCACGGGGATATTGAGTTCTATAAGATAAAGCCATAAACATGTGTATCCGAGTCTTCTATCAAAAGTTACAGCTATTTATATGAAGTTGTACAAAAACGCTTTCTTTCGCCAAGACAGTGCGTTTCTCACTGTTACATGCATTTGAATGGGGAACTCGACCGAAACAAAGTATAGGTTTTCATTATGTGTATAACTTGGAAATCTTAGCTCAAACAGCTGCAAATCCTGTTTGCCCAGCACGGGGACCTTGAGTTCTATAAGATAAAGTCATAAACATGTTTGTCTGAGTCTTCTATCAAAAGTTACAGCTATTTATATGAAGTTGTTCAAAAACGCTTTCTTTCGCCAAGACAGTGCGTTTCTCACTGTTACATGCATTTGAATGGGGAACTCGACCGAAACAAAGTATAGGTTTTCATTATGTGTATAACTTGGAAATCTTAGCTCAAACAGCTGCAAAACCTGTTTTCCCAGCACGGGGACCTTGAGTTCTATAAGATAAAGCCATAAACATGTGTATCCGAGTCTTCTATCAAAAGTTACAGCTATTTATATGAAGTTGTACAAAAACGCTTTCTTTCGCCAAGACAGTGCGTTTCTCACTGTTACATGCATTTGAATGGGGAACTCGACCGAAACAAAGTATAGGTTTTCATTATGTGTATAACTTGGAAATCTTAGCTCAAACAGCTGCAAAACCTGTTTTCCCAGCACGGGGACCTTGAGTTTAATAAGATAAAGCCATAAACATGTTTGTCTGAGTCTTCTATCAAAAGTTACAGCTATTTATATGAAGTTGTACAAAAACGCTTTCTTTCGCCAAGACAGTGCGTTTCTCACTGTTACATGCATTTGAATGGGGAACTCGACCGAAACAAAGTATAGGTTTTCATTATGTGTATAACTTGGAAATCTTAGCTCAAACAGCTGCAAATCCTGTTTTCCCAGCACGGGGATATTGAGTTCTATAAGATAAAGCCATAAACATGTGTATCCGAGTCTTCTATCAAAAGTTACAGCTATTTATATGAAGTTGTTCAAAAACGCTTTCTTTCGCCAAGACAGTGCGTTTCTCACTGTTACATGCATTTGAATGGGGAACTCGACCGAAACAAAGTATAGGTTTTCATTATGTGTATAACTTGGAAATCTTAGCTCTAACAGCTGCAAATCCTGTTTTCCCAGCACGGGGACCTTGAGTTCTATAAGATAAAGCCATAAACATGTTTGTCCGAGTCTTCTATCAAAAGTTACAGCTATTTATATGAAGTTGTACAAAAACGCTTTCTTTCGCCAAGACAGTGCGTTTCTCACTGTTACATGCATTTGAATGGGGAACTCGACCGAAACAAAGTATAGGTTTTCATTATGTGTATAACTTGGAAATCTTAGCTCAAACAGCTGCAAAACCTGTTTTCCCAGCACGGGGACCTTGAGTTCTATAAGATAAAGCCATAAACATGTGTATCCGAGTCTTCTATCAAAAGTTACAGCTATTTATATGAAGTTGTACAAAAACGCTTTCTTTCGCCAAGACAGTGCGTTTCTCACTGTTACATGCATTTGAATGGGGAACTCGACCGAAACAAAGTATAGGTTTTCATTATGTGTATAACTTGGAAATCTTAGCTCAAACAGCTGCAAAACCTGTTTTCCCAGCACGGGGACCTTGAGTTTAATAAGATAAAGCCATAAACATGGCTTTATCTCTTCAATATAGATCTCTTCAATAAAGCGATCTATTTAAAACACAATCCACTTAATCCCACCCTCATTATTTTCCTTCCCTCCCTTCTCCTCAAACCATAAAAATTAAAACAACACCTGACCATATTCAAACTATGTGTTATATGTTAGCAGCCCACTTGGTTTAAAATTCCTATTAGAACGTCAAAACATATGTCCCTGTCTCTTGGAAATCTTAGCTCAAACAGCTGCAAAACCTGTTTTCCCAGCACGGGGACCTTGAGTTTAATAAGATAAAGCCATAAACATGTTTGTCTGAGTCTTCTATCAAAAGTTACAGCTATTTATATGAAGTTGTACAAAAACGCTTTCTTTCGCCAAGACAGTGCGTTTCTCACTGTTACATGCATTTGAATGGGGAACTCGACCGAAACAAAGTATAGGTTTTCATTATGTGTATAACTTGAAAATCTTAGCTCCAACAGCTGCAAATCCTGTTTTCCCAGCACGGGGACCGTGAGTTCTATAAGATAAAGCCATAAACATGTTTGTCTGAGTCTTCTATCAAAAGTTACAGCTATTTATATGAAGTTGTACAAAAACGCTTTCTTTCGCCAAGACAGTGCGTTTCTCACTGTTACATGCATTTGAATGGGGAACTCGACCGAAACAAAGTATAGGTTTTCATTATGTGTATAACTTGGAAATCTTAGCTCAAACAGCTGCAAATCCTGTTTTCCCAGCACGGGGATATTGAGTTCTATAAGATAAAGCCATAAACATGTGTATCCGAGTCTTCTATCAAAAGTTACAGCTATTTATATGAAGTTGTTCAAAAACGCTTTCTTTCGCCAAGACAGTGCGTTTCTCACTGTTACATGCATTTGAATGGGGAACTCGACCGAAACAAAGTATAGGTTTTCATTATGTGTATAACTTGGAAATCTTAGCTCCAACAGCTGCAAATCCTGTTTTCCCAGCACGGGGACCTTGAGTTCTATAAGATAAAGCCATAAACATGTTTGTCCGAGTCTTCTATCAAAAGTTACAGCTATTTATATGAAGTTGTACAAAAACGCTTTCTTTCGCCAAGACAGTGCGTTTCTCACTGTTACATGCATTTGAATGGGGAACTCGACCGAAACAAAGTATAGGTTTTCATTATGTGTATAACTTGGAAATCTTAGCTCAAACAGCTGCAAAACCTGTTTTCCCAGCACGGGGACCTTGAGTTCTATAAGATAAAGCCATAAACATGTGTATCCGAGTCTTCTATCAAAAGTTACAGCTATTTATATGAAGTTGTACAAAAACGCTTTCTTTCGCCAAGACAGTGCGTTTCTCACTGTTACATGCATTTGAATGGGGAACTCGACCGAAACAAAGTATAGGTTTTCATTATGTGTATAACTTGGAAATCTTAGCTCAAACAGCTGCAAAACCTGTTTTCCCAGCACGGGGACCTTGAGTTTAATAAGATAAAGCCATAAACATGGCTTTATCTCTTCAATATAGATCTCTTCAATAAAGCGATCTATTTAAAACACAATCCACTTAATCCCACCCTCATTATTTTCCTTCCCTCCCTTCTCCTCAAACCATAAAAATTAAAACAACACCTGACCATATTCAAACTATGTGTTATATGTTAGCAGCCCACTTGGTTTAAAATTCCTATTAGAACGTCAAAACATATGTCCCTGTCTCTTGGAAATCTTAGCTCAAACAGCTGCAAAACCTGTTTTCCCAGCACGGGGACCTTGAGTTTAATAAGATAAAGCCATAAACATGTTTGTCTGAGTCTTCTATCAAAAGTTACAGCTATTTATATGAAGTTGTACAAAAACGCTTTCTTTCGCCAAGACAGTGCGTTTCTCACTGTTACATGCATTTGAATGGGGAACTCGACCGAAACAAAGTATAGGTTTTCATTATGTGTATAACTTGAAAATCTTAGCTCCAACAGCTGCAAATCCTGTTTTCCCAGCACGGGGACCGTGAGTTCTATAAGATAAAGCCATAAACATGTTTGTCTGAGTCTTCTATCAAAAGTTACAGCTATTTATATGAAGTTGTACAAAAACGCTTTCTTTCGCCAAGACAGTGCGTTTCTCACTGTTACATGCATTTGAATGGGGAACTCGACCGAAACAAAGTATAGGTTTTCATTATGTGTATAACTTGGAAATCTTAGCTCAAACAGCTGCAAATCCTGTTTTCCCAGCACGGGGATATTGAGTTCTATAAGATAAAGCCATAAACATGTGTATCCGAGTCTTCTATCAAAAGTTACAGCTATTTATATGAAGTTGTTCAAAAACGCTTTCTTTCGCCAAGACAGTGCGTTTCTCACTGTTACATGCATTTGAATGGGGAACTCGACCGAAACAAAGTATAGGTTTTCATTATGTGTATAACTTGGAAATCTTAGCTCAAACAGCTGCAAATCCTGTTTTCCCAGCACGGGGACCTTGAGTTCTATAAGATAAAGCCATAAACATGTTTGTCCGAGTCTTCTATCAAAAGTTACAGCTATTTATATGAAGTTGTACAAAAACGCTTTCTTTCGCCAAGACAGTGCGTTTCTCACTGTTACATGCATTTGAATGGGGAACTCGACCGAAACAAAGTATAGGTTTTCATTATGTGTATAACTTGGAAATCTTAGCTCAAACAGCTGCAAAACCTGTTTTCCCAGCACGGGGACCTTGAGTTCTATAAGATAAAGCCATAAACATGTGTATCCGAGTCTTCTATCAAAAGTTACAGCTATTTATATGAAGTTGTACAAAAACGCTTTCTTTCGCCAAGACAGTGCGTTTCTCACTGTTACATGCATTTGAATGGGGAACTCGACCGAAACAAAGTATAGGTTTTCATTATGTGTATAACTTGGAAATCTTAGCTCAAACAGCTGCAAATCCTGTTTTCCCAGCACGGGGACCGTGAGTTCTATAAGATAAAGCCATAAACATGTTTGTCTGAGTCTTCTATCAAAAGTTACAGCTATTTATATGAAGTTGTACAAAAACGCTTTCTTTCGCCAAGACAGTGCGTTTCTCACTGTTACATGCATTTGAATGGGGAACTCGACCGAAACAAAGTATAGGTTTTCATTATGTGTATAACTTGGAAATCTTAGCTCAAACAGCTGCAAATCCTGTTTTCCCAGCACGGGGATATTGAGTTCTATAAGATAAAGCCATAAACATGTGTATCCGAGTCTTCTATCAAAAGTTACAGCTATTTATATGAAGTTGTACAAAAACGCTTTCTTTCGCCAAGACAGTGCGTTTCTCACTGTTACATGCATTTGAATGGGGAACTCGACCGAAACAAAGTATAGGTTTTCATTATGTGTATAACTTGGAAATCTTAGCTCAAACAGCTGCAAATCCTGTTTGCCCAGCACGGGGACCTTGAGTTCTATAAGATAAAGTCATAAACATGTTTGTCTGAGTCTTCTATCAAAAGTTACAGCTATTTATATGAAGTTGTACAAAAACGCTTTCTTTCGCCAAGACAGTGCGTTTCTCACTGTTACATGCATTTGAATGGGGAACTCGACCGAAACAAAGTATAGGTTTTCATTATGTGTATAACGTGAAAATCTTAGCTCCAACAGCTGCAAATCCTGTTTTCCCAGCACGGGGACCTTGAGTTCTATAAGATAAAGCCATAAACATGTTTGTCCGAGTCTTCTATCAAAAGTTACAGCTATTTATATGAAGTTGTACAAAAACGCTTTCTTTCGCCAAGACAGTGCGTTTCTCACTGTTACATGCATTTGAATGGGGAACTCGACCGAAACAAAGTATAGGTTTTCATTATGTGTATAACTTGGAAATCTTAGCTCAAACAGCTGCAAAACCTGTTTTCCCAGCACGGGGACCTTGAGTTCTATAAGATAAAGCCATAAACATGTGTATCCGAGTCTTCTATCAAAAGTTACAGCTATTTATATGAAGTTGTACAAAAACGCTTTCTTTCGCCAAGACAGTGCGTTTCTCACTGTTACATGCATTTGAATGGGGAACTCGACCGAAACAAAGTATAGGTTTTCATTATGTGTATAACTTGGAAATCTTAGCTCAAACAGCTGCAAAACCTGTTTTCCCAGCACGGGGACCTTGAGTTTAATAAGATAAAGCCATAAACATGTTTGTCTGAGTCTTCTATCAAAAGTTACAGCTATTTATATGAAGTTGTACAAAAACGCTTTCTTTCGCCAAGACAGTGCGTTTCTCACTGTTACATGCATTTGAATGGGGAACTCGACCGAAACAAAGTATAGGTTTTCATTATGTGTATAACTTGGAAATCTTAGCTCAAACAGCTGCAAATCCTGTTTTCCCAGCACGGGGATATTGAGTTCTATAAGATAAAGCCATAAACATGTGTATCCGAGTCTTCTATCAAAAGTTACAGCTATTTATATGAAGTTGTACAAAAACGCTTTCTTTCGCCAAGACAGTGCGTTTCTCACTGTTACATGCATTTGAATGGGGAACTCGACCGAAACAAAGTATAGGTTTTCATTATGTGTATAACTTGAAAATCTTAGCTCCAACAGCTGCAAATCCTGTTTTCCCAGCACGGGGACCGTGAGTTCTATAAGATAAAGCCATAAACATGTTTGTCTGAGTCTTCTATCAAAAGTTACAGCTATTTATATGAAGTTGTACAAAAACGCTTTCTTTCGCCAAGACAGTGCGTTTCTCACTGTTACATGCATTTGAATGGGGAACTCGACCGAAACAAAGTATAGGTTTTCATTATGTGTATAACTTGGAAATCTTAGCTCAAACAGCTGCAAATCCTGTTTTCCCAGCACGGGGATATTGAGTTCTATAAGATAAAGCCATAAACATGTGTATCCGAGTCTTCTATCAAAAGTTACAGCTATTTATATGAAGTTGTACAAAAACGCTTTCTTTCGCCAAGACAGTGCGTTTCTCACTGTTACATGCATTTGAATGGGGAACTCGACCGAAACAAAGTATAGGTTTTCATTATGTGTATAACTTGGAAATCTTAGCTCAAACAGCTGCAAATCCTGTTTGCCCAGCACGGGGACCTTGAGTTCTATAAGATAAAGTCATAAACATGTTTGTCTGAGTCTTCTATCAAAAGTTACAGCTATTTATATGAAGTTGTACAAAAACGCTTTCTTTCGCCAAGACAGTGCGTTTCTCACTGTTACATGCATTTGAATGGGGAACTCGACCGAAACAAAGTATAGGTTTTCATTATGTGTATAACGTGAAAATCTTAGCTCCAACAGCTGCAAATCCTGTTTTCCCAGCACGGGGACCTTGAGTTCTATAAGATAAAGCCATAAACATGTTTGTCCGAGTCTTCTATCAAAAGTTACAGCTATTTATATGAAGTTGTACAAAAACGCTTTCTTTCGCCAAGACAGTGCGTTTCTCACTGTTACATGCATTTGAATGGGGAACTCGACCGAAGTATAGGTTTTCATTATGTGTATAACTTGGAAATCTTAGCTCAAACAGCTGCAAAACCTGTTTTCCCAGCACGGGGACCTTGAGTTTAATAAGATAAAGCCATAAACATGTTTGTCTGAGTCTTCTATCAAAAGTTACAGCTATTTATATGAAGTTGTACAAAAACGCTTTCTTTCGCCAAGACAGTGCGTTTCTCACTGTTACATGCATTTGAATGGGGAACTCGACCGAAACAAAGTATAGGTTTTCATTATGTGTATAACTTGAAAATCTTAGCTCCAACAGCTGCAAATCCTGTTTTCCCAGCACGGGGACCGTGAGTTCTATAAGATAAAGCCATAAACATGTTTGTCTGAGTCTTCTATCAAAAGTTACAGCTATTTATATGAAGTTGTACAAAAACGCTTTCTTTCGCCAAGACAGTGCGTTTCTCACTGTTACATGCATTTGAATGGGGAACTCGACCGAAACAAAGTATAGGTTTTCATTATGTGTATAACTTGGAAATCTTAGCTCAAACAGCTGCAAATCCTGTTTTCCCAGCACGGGGACCTTGAGTTCTATAAGATAAAGCCATAAACATGTGTATCCGAGTCTTCTATCAAAAGTTACAGCTATTTATATGAAGTTGTACAAAAACGCTTTCTTTCGCCAAGACAGTGCGTTTCTCACTGTTACATGCATTTGAATGGGGAACTCGACCGAAACAAAGTATAGGTTTTCATTATGTGTATAACTTGGAAATCTTAGCTCAAACAGCTGCAAAACCTGTTTTCCCAGCACGGGGACCTTGAGTTTAATAAGATAAAGCCATAAACATGTTTGTCTGAGTCTTCTATCAAAAGTTACAGCTATTTATATGAAGTTGTACAAAAACGCTTTCTTTCGCCAAGACAATGCGTTTCTCACTGTTACATGCATTTGAATGGGGAACTCGACCGAAACAAAGTATAGGTTTTCATTATGTGTATAACTTGGAAATCTTAGCTCCAACAGCTGCAAATCCTGTTTTCCCAGCACGGGGACCGTGAGTTCTATAAGATAAAGCCATAAACATGTTTGTCTGAGTCTTCTATCAAAAGTTACAGCTATTTATATGAAGTTGTACAAAAACGCTTTCTTTCGCCAAGACAGTGCGTTTCTCACTGTTACATGCATTTGAATGGGGAACTCGACCGAAACAAAGTATAGGTTTTCATTATGTGTATAACTTGAAAATCTTAGCTCCAACAGCTGCAAATCCTGTTTTCCCAGCACGGGGACCGTGAGTTCTATAAGATAAAGCCATAAACATGTTTGTCTGAGTCTTCTATCAAAAGTTACAGCTATTTATATGAAGTTGTTCAAAAACGCTTTCTTTCGCCAAGACAGTGCGTTTCTCACTGTTACATGCATTTGAATGGGGAACTCGACCGAAACAAAGTATAGGTTTTCATTATGTGTATAACTTGGAAATCTTAGCTCAAACAGCTGCAAAACCTGTTTTCCCAGCACGGGGACCTTGAGTTCTATAAGATAAAGCCATAAACATGTGTATCCGAGTCTTCTATCAAAAGTTACAGCTATTTATATGAAGTTGTTCAAAAACGCTTTCTTTCGCCAAGACAGTGCGTTTCTCACTGTTACATGCATTTGAATGGGGAACTCGACCGAAACAAAGTATAGGTTTTCATTATGTGTATAACTTGGAAATCTTAGCTCAAACAGCTGCTAATCCTGTTTTCCCAGCACGGGGACCTTGAGTTCTATAAGATAAAGCCATAAACATGTTTGTCCGAGTCTTCTATCAAAAGTTACAGCTATTTATATGAAGTTGTACAAAAACGCTTTCTTTCGCCAAGACAGTGCGTTTCTCACTGTTACATGCATTTGAATGGGGAACTCGACCGAAACAAAGTATAGGTTTTCATTATGTGTATAACTTGGAAATCTTAGCTCAAACAGCTGCAAAACCTGTTTTCCCAGCACGGGGACCTTGAGTTCTATAAGATAAAGCCATAAACATGTTTGTCTGAGTCTTCTATCAAAAGTTACAGCTATTTATATGAAGTTGTACAAAAACGCTTTCTTTCGCCAAGACAGTGCGTTTCTCACTGTTACATGCATTTGAATGGGGAACTCGACCGAAACAAAGTATAGGTTTTCATTATGTGTATAACTTGGAAATCTTAGCTCAAACAGCTGCAAATCCTGTTTTCCCAGCACGGGGATATTGAGTTCTATAAGATAAAGCCATAAACATGTGTATCCGAGTCTTCTATCAAAAGTTACAGCTATTTATATGAAGTTGTACAAAAACGCTTTCTTTCGCCAAGACAGTGCGTTTCTCACTGTTACATGCATTTGAATGGGGAACTCGACCGAAACAAAGTATAGGTTTTCATTATGTGTATAACTTGGAAATCTTAGCTCAAACAGCTGCAAATCCTGTTTGCCCAGCACGGGGACCTTGAGTTCTATAAGATAAAGTCATAAACATGTTTGTCTGAGTCTTCTATCAAAAGTTACAGCTATTTATATGAAGTTGTACAAAAACGCTTTCTTTCGCCAAGACAGTGCGTTTCTCACTGTTACATGCATTTGAATGGGGAACTCGACCGAAACAAAGTATAGGTTTTCATTATGTGTATAACGTGAAAATCTTAGCTCCAACAGCTGCAAATCCTGTTTTCCCAGCACGGGGACCTTGAGTTCTATAAGATAAAGCCATAAACATGTTTGTCCGAGTCTTCTATCAAAAGTTACAGCTATTTATATGAAGTTGTACAAAAACGCTTTCTTTCGCCAAGACAGTGCGTTTCTCACTGTTACATGCATTTGAATGGGGAACTCGACCGAAACAAAGTATAGGTTTTCATTATGTGTATAACTTGGAAATCTTAGCTCAAACAGCTGCAAAACCTGTTTTCCCAGCACGGGGACCTTGAGTTCTATAAGATAAAGCCATAAACATGTGTATCCGAGTCTTCTATCAAAAGTTACAGCTATTTATATGAAGTTGTACAAAAACGCTTTCTTTCGCCAAGACAGTGCGTTTCTCACTGTTACATGCATTTGAATGGGGAACTCGACCGAAACAAAGTATAGGTTTTCATTATGTGTATAACTTGGAAATCTTAGCTCAAACAGCTGCAAAACCTGTTTTCCCAGCACGGGGACCTTGAGTTTAATAAGATAAAGCCATAAACATGTTTGTCTGAGTCTTCTATCAAAAGTTACAGCTATTTATATGAAGTTGTACAAAAACGCTTTCTTTCGCCAAGACAGTGCGTTTCTCACTGTTACATGCATTTGAATGGGGAACTCGACCGAAACAAAGTATAGGTTTTCATTATGTGTATAACTTGGAAATCTTAGCTCAAACAGCTGCAAATCCTGTTTTCCCAGCACGGGGATATTGAGTTCTATAAGATAAAGCCATAAACATGTGTATCCGAGTCTTCTATCAAAAGTTACAGCTATTTATATGAAGTTGTACAAAAACGCTTTCTTTCGCCAAGACAGTGCGTTTCTCACTGTTACATGCATTTGAATGGGGAACTCGACCGAAACAAAGTATAGGTTTTCATTATGTGTATAACTTGAAAATCTTAGCTCCAACAGCTGCAAATCCTGTTTTCCCAGCACGGGGACCGTGAGTTCTATAAGATAAAGCCATAAACATGTTTGTCTGAGTCTTCTATCAAAAGTTACAGCTATTTATATGAAGTTGTACAAAAACGCTTTCTTTCGCCAAGACAGTGCGTTTCTCACTGTTACATGCATTTGAATGGGGAACTCGACCGAAACAAAGTATAGGTTTTCATTATGTGTATAACTTGGAAATCTTAGCTCAAACAGCTGCAAATCCTGTTTTCCCAGCACGGGGATATTGAGTTCTATAAGATAAAGCCATAAACATGTGTATCCGAGTCTTCTATCAAAAGTTACAGCTATTTATATGAAGTTGTACAAAAACGCTTTCTTTCGCCAAGACAGTGCGTTTCTCACTGTTACATGCATTTGAATGGGGAACTCGACCGAAACAAAGTATAGGTTTTCATTATGTGTATAACTTGGAAATCTTAGCTCAAACAGCTGCAAAACCTGTTTTCCCAGCACGGGGACCTTGAGTTTAATAAGATAAAGCCATAAACATGTTTGTCTGAGTCTTCTATCAAAAGTTACAGCTATTTATATGAAGTTGTACAAAAACGCTTTCTTTCGCCAAGACAGTGCGTTTCTCACTGTTACATGCATTTGAATGGGGAACTCGACCGAAACAAAGTATAGGTTTTCATTATGTGTATAACTTGGAAATCTTAGCTCAAACAGCTGCAAATCCTGTTTTCCCAGCACGGGGATATTGAGTTCTATAAGATAAAGCCATAAACATGTTTGTCTGAGTCTTCTATCAAAAGTTACAGCTATTTATATGAAGTTGTACAAAAACGCTTTCTTTCGCCAAGACAGTGCGTTTCTCACTGTTACATGCATTTGAATGGGGAACTCGACCGAAACAAAGTATAGGTTTTCATTATGTGTATAACTTGGAAATCTTAGCTCAAACAGCTGCAAAACCTGTTTTCCCAGCACGGGGACCTTGAGTTCTATAAGATAAAGCCATAAACATGTGTATCCGAGTCTTCTATCAAAAGTTACAGCTATTTATATGAAGTTGTACAAAAACGCTTTCTTTCGCCAAGACAGTGCGTTTCTCACTGTTACATGCATTTGAATGGGGAACTCGACCGAAACAAAGTATAGGTTTTCATTATGTGTATAACTTGGAAATCTTAGCTCAAACAGCTGCAAAACCTGTTTTCCCAGCACGGGGACCTTGAGTTTAATAAGATAAAGCCATAAACATGTTTGTCTGAGTCTTCTATCAAAAGTTACAGCTATTTATATGAAGTTGTACAAAAACGCTTTCTTTCGCCAAGACAGTGCGTTTCTCACTGTTACATGCATTTGAATGGGGAACTCGACCGAAACAAAGTATAGGTTTTCATTATGTGTATAACTTGAAAATCTTAGCTCCAACAGCTGCAAATCCTGTTTTCCCAGCACGGGGACCGTGAGTTCTATAAGATAAAGCCATAAACATGTTTGTCTGAGTCTTCTATCAAAAGTTACAGCTATTTATATGAAGTTGTACAAAAACGCTTTCTTTCGCCAAGACAGTGCGTTTCTCACTGTTACATGCATTTGAATGGGGAACTCGACCGAAACAAAGTATAGGTTTTCATTATGTGTATAACTTGGAAATCTTAGCTCAAACAGCTGCAAATCCTGTTTTCCCAGCACGGGGATATTGAGTTCTATAAGATAAAGCCATAAACATGTGTATCCGAGTCTTCTATCAAAAGTTACAGCTATTTATATGAAGTTGTACAAAAACGCTTTCTTTCGCCAAGACAGTGCGTTTCTCACTGTTACATGCATTTGAATGGGGAACTCGACCGAAACAAAGTATAGGTTTTCATTATGTGTATAACTTGAAAATCTTAGCTCCAACAGCTGCAAATCCTGTTTTCCCAGCACGGGGACCGTGAGTTCTATAAGATAAAGCCATAAACATGTTTGTCTGAGTCTTCTATCAAAAGTTACAGCTATTTATATGAAGTTGTACAAAAACGCTTTCTTTCGCCAAGACAGTGCGTTTCTCACTGTTACATGCATTTGAATGGGGAACTCGACCGAAACAAAGTATAGGTTTTCATTATGTGTATAACTTGGAAATCTTAGCTCAAACAGCTGCAAATCCTGTTTTCCCAGCACGGGGATATTGAGTTCTATAAGATAAAGCCATAAACATGTGTATCCGAGTCTTCTATCAAAAGTTACAGCTATTTATATGAAGTTGTACAAAAACGCTTTCTTTCGCCAAGACAGTGCGTTTCTCACTGTTACATGCATTTGAATGGGGAACTCGACCGAAACAAAGTATAGGTTTTCATTATGTGTATAACTTGGAAATCTTAGCTCAAACAGCTGCAAAACCTGTTTTCCCAGCACGGGGACCTTGAGTTTAATAAGATAAAGCCATAAACATGTTTGTCTGAGTCTTCTATCAAAAGTTACAGCTATTTATATGAAGTTGTACAAAAACGCTTTCTTTCGCCAAGACAGTGCGTTTCTCACTGTTACATGCATTTGAATGGGGAACTCGACCGAAACAAAGTATAGGTTTTCATTATGTGTATAACTTGGAAATCTTAGCTCAAACAGCTGCAAATCCTGTTTTCCCAGCACGGGGATATTGAGTTCTATAAGATAAAGCCATAAACATGTTTGTCTGAGTCTTCTATCAAAAGTTACAGCTATTTATATGAAGTTGTACAAAAACGCTTTCTTTCGCCAAGACAGTGCGTTTCTCACTGTTACATGCATTTGAATGGGGAACTCGACCGAAACAAAGTATAGGTTTTCATTATGTGTATAACTTGGAAATCTTAGCTCAAACAGCTGCAAAACCTGTTTTCCCAGCACGGGGACCTTGAGTTCTATAAGATAAAGCCATAAACATGTGTATCCGAGTCTTCTATCAAAAGTTACAGCTATTTATATGAAGTTGTACAAAAACGCTTTCTTTCGCCAAGACAGTGCGTTTCTCACTGTTACATGCATTTGAATGGGGAACTCGACCGAAACAAAGTATAGGTTTTCATTATGTGTATAACTTGGAAATCTTAGCTCAAACAGCTGCAAAACCTGTTTTCCCAGCACGGGGACCTTGAGTTTAATAAGATAAAGCCATAAACATGTTTGTCTGAGTCTTCTATCAAAAGTTACAGCTATTTATATGAAGTTGTACAAAAACGCTTTCTTTCGCCAAGACAGTGCGTTTCTCACTGTTACATGCATTTGAATGGGGAACTCGACCGAAACAAAGTATAGGTTTTCATTATGTGTATAACTTGAAAATCTTAGCTCCAACAGCTGCAAATCCTGTTTTCCCAGCACGGGGACCGTGAGTTCTATAAGATAAAGCCATAAACATGTTTGTCTGAGTCTTCTATCAAAAGTTACAGCTATTTATATGAAGTTGTACAAAAACGCTTTCTTTCGCCAAGACAGTGCGTTTCTCACTGTTACATGCATTTGAATGGGGAACTCGACCGAAACAAAGTATAGGTTTTCATTATGTGTATAACTTGGAAATCTTAGCTCAAACAGCTGCAAATCCTGTTTTCCCAGCACGGGGATATTGAGTTCTATAAGATAAAGCCATAAACATGTGTATCCGAGTCTTCTATCAAAAGTTACAGCTATTTATATGAAGTTGTTCAAAAACGCTTTCTTTCGCCAAGACAATGCGTTTCTCACTGTTACATGCATTTGAATGGGGAACTCGACCGAAACAAAGTATAGGTTTTCATTATGTGTATAACTTGGAAATCTTAGCTCAAACCGCTGCAAATCCTGTTTTCCCAGCACGGGGATATTGAGTTCTATAAGATAAAGCCATAAACATGTGTATCCGAGTCTTCTATCAAAAGTTACAGCTATTTATATGAAGTTGTTCAAAAACGCTTTCTTTCGCCAAGACAGTGCGTTTCTCACTGTTACATGCATTTGAATGGGGAACTCGACCGAAACAAAGTATAGGTTTTCATTATGTGTATAACTTGGAAATCTTAGCTCAAACAGCTGCAAATCCTGTTTTCCCAGCACGGGGACCTTGAGTTCTATAAGATAAAGCCATAAACATGTTTGTCCGAGTCTTCTATCAAAAGTTACAGCTATTTATATGAAGTTGTACAAAAACGCTTTCTTTCGCCAAGACAGTGCGTTTCTCACTGTTACATGCATTTGAATGGGGAACTCGACCGAAACAAAGTATAGGTTTTCATTATGTGTATAACTTGGAAATCTTAGCTCAAACAGCTGCAAATCCTGTTTGCCCAGCACGGGGACCTTGAGTTCTATAAGATAAAGTCATAAACATGTTTGTCTGAGTCTTCTATCAAAAGTTACAGCTATTTATATGAAGTTGTACAAAAACGCTTTCTTTCGCCAAGACAGTGCGTTTCTCACTGTTACATGCATTTGAATGGGGAACTCGACCGAAACAAAGTATAGGTTTTCATTATGTGTATAACGTGAAAATCTTAGCTCCAACAGCTGCAAATCCTGTTTTCCCAGCACGGGGACCTTGAGTTCTATAAGATAAAGCCATAAACATGTTTGTCCGAGTCTTCTATCAAAAGTTACAGCTATTTATATGAAGTTGTACAAAAACGCTTTCTTTCGCCAAGACAGTGCGTTTCTCACTGTTACATGCATTTGAATGGGGAACTCGACCGAAACAAAGTATAGGTTTTCATTATGTGTATAACTTGGAAATCTTAGCTCAAACAGCTGCAAAACCTGTTTTCCCAGCACGGGGACCTTGAGTTCTATAAGATAAAGCCATAAACATGTGTATCCGAGTCTTCTATCAAAAGTTGCAGCTATTTATATGAAGTTGTACAAAAACGCTTTCTTTCGCCAAGACAGTGCGTTTCTCACTGTTACATGCATTTGAATGGGGAACTCGACCGAAGTATAGGTTTTCATTATGTGTATAACTTGGAAATCTTAGCTCAAACAGCTGCAAAACCTGTTTTCCCAGCACGGGGACCTTGAGTTTAATAAGATAAAGCCATAAACATGTTTGTCTGAGTCTTCTATCAAAAGTTACAGCTATTTATATGAAGTTGTACAAAAACGCTTTCTTTCGCCAAGACAGTGCGTTTCTCACTGTTACATGCATTTGAATGGGGAACTCGACCGAAACAAAGTATAGGTTTTCATTATGTGTATAACTTGAAAATCTTAGCTCCAACAGCTGCAAATCCTGTTTTCCCAGCACGGGGACCGTGAGTTCTATAAGATAAAGCCATAAACATGTTTGTCTGAGTCTTCTATCAAAAGTTACAGCTATTTATATGAAGTTGTACAAAAACGCTTTCTTTCGCCAAGACAGTGCGTTTCTCACTGTTACATGCATTTGAATGGGGAACTCGACCGAAACAAAGTATAGGTTTTCATTATGTGTATAACTTGGAAATCTTAGCTCAAACAGCTGCAAATCCTGTTTTCCCAGCACGGGGACCTTGAGTTCTATAAGATAAAGCCATAAACATGTGTATCCGAGTCTTCTATCAAAAGTTACAGCTATTTATATGAAGTTGTACAAAAACGCTTTCTTTCGCCAAGACAGTGCGTTTCTCACTGTTACATGCATTTGAATGGGGAACTCGACCGAAACAAAGTATAGGTTTTCATTATGTGTATAACTTGGAAATCTTAGCTCAAACAGCTGCAAAACCTGTTTGCCCAGCACGGGGACCTTGAGTTTAATAAGATAAAGCCATAAACATGTTTGTCTGAGTCTTCTATCAAAAGTTACAGCTATTTATATGAAGTTGTACAAAAACGCTTTCTTTCGCCAAGACAATGCGTTTCTCACTGTTACATGCATTTGAATGGGGAACTCGACCGAAACAAAGTATAGGTTTTCATTATGTGTATAACTTGAAAATCTTAGCTCCAACAGCTGCAAATCCTGTTTTCCCAGCACGGGGACCGTGAGTTCTATAAGATAAAGCCATAAACATGTTTGTCTGAGTCTTCTATCAAAAGTTACAGCTATTTATATGAAGTTGTACAAAAACGCTTTCTTTCGCCAAGACAGTGCGTTTCTCACTGTTACATGCATTTGAATGGGGAACTCGACCGAAACAAAGTATAGGTTTTCATTATGTGTATAACTTGAAAATCTTAGCTCCAACAGCTGCAAATCCTGTTTTCCCAGCACGGGGACCGTGAGTTCTATAAGATAAAGCCATAAACATGTTTGTCTGAGTCTTCTATCAAAAGTTACAGCTATTTATATGAAGTTGTACAAAAACGCTTTCTTTCGCCAAGACAGTGCGTTTCTCACTGTTACATGCATTTGAATGGGGAACTCGACCGAAACAAAGTATAGGTTTTCATTATGTGTATAACTTGAAAATCTTAGCTCCAACAGCTGCAAATCCTGTTTTCCCAGCACGGGGACCTTGAGTTCTATAAGATAAAGCCATAAACATGTTTGTCCGAGTCTTCTATCAAAAGTTACAGCTATTTATATGAAGTTGTACAAAAACGCTTTCTTTCGCCAAGACAGTGCGTTTCTCACTGTTACATGCATTTGAATGGGGAACTCGACCGAAACAAAGTATAGGTTTTCATTATGTGTATAACTTGGAAATCTTAGCTCAAACAGCTGCAAAACCTGTTTTCCCAGCACGGGGACCTTGAGTTCTATAAGATAAAGCCATAAACATGTGTATCCGAGTCTTCTATCAAAAGTTGCAGCTATTTATATGAAGTTGTACAAAAACGCTTTCTTTCGCCAAGACAGTGCGTTTCTCACTGTTACATGCATTTGAATGGGGAACTCGACCGAAACAAAGTATAGGTTTTCATTATGTGTATAACTTGGAAATCTTAGCTCAAACAGCTGCAAATCCTGTTTTCCCAGCACGGGGACCTTGAGTTCTATAAGATAAAGCCATAAACATGTGTATCCGAGTCTTCTATCAAAAGTTACAGCTATTTATATGAAGTTGTACAAAAACGCTTTCTTTCGCCAAGACAGTGCGTTTCTCACTGTTACATGCATTTGAATGGGGAACTCGACCGAAACAAAGTATAGGTTTTCATTATGTGTATAACTTGGAAATCTTAGCTCAAACAGCTGCAAAACCTGTTTGCCCAGCACGGGGACCTTGAGTTTAATAAGATAAAGCCATAAACATGTTTGTCTGAGTCTTCTATCAAAAGTTACAGCTATTTATATGAAGTTGTACAAAAACGCTTTCTTTCGCCAAGACAATGCGTTTCTCACTGTTACATGCATTTGAATGGGGAACTCGACCGAAACAAAGTATAGGTTTTCATTATGTGTATAACTTGAAAATCTTAGCTCCAACAGCTGCAAATCCTGTTTTCCCAGCACGGGGACCGTGAGTTCTATAAGATAAAGCCATAAACATGTTTGTCTGAGTCTTCTATCAAAAGTTACAGCTATTTATATGAAGTTGTACAAAAACGCTTTCTTTCGCCAAGACAGTGCGTTTCTCACTGTTACATGCATTTGAATGGGGAACTCGACCGAAACAAAGTATAGGTTTTCATTATGTGTATAACTTGAAAATCTTAGCTCCAACAGCTGCAAATCCTGTTTTCCCAGCACGGGGACCGTGAGTTCTATAAGATAAAGCCATAAACATGTTTGTCTGAGTCTTCTATCAAAAGTTACAGCTATTTATATGAAGTTGTACAAAAACGCTTTCTTTCGCCAAGACAGTGCGTTTCTCACTGTTACATGCATTTGAATGGGGAACTCGACCGAAACAAAGTATAGGTTTTCATTATGTGTATAACTTGGAAATCTTAGCTCAAACAGCTGCAAATCCTGTTTTCCCAGCACGGGGATATTGAGTTCTATAAGATAAAGCCATAAACATGTGTATCCGAGTCTTCTATCAAAAGTTACAGCTATTTATATGAAGTTGTACAAAAACGCTTTCTTTCGCCAAGACAGTGCGTTTCTCACTGTTACATGCATTTGAATGGGGAACTCGACCGAAACAAAGTATAGGTTTTCATTATGTGTATAACTTGAAAATCTTAGCTCCAACAGCTGCAAATCCTGTTTTCCCAGCACGGGGACCGTGAGTTCTATAAGATAAAGCCATAAACATGTTTGTCTGAGTCTTCTATCAAAAGTTACAGCTATTTATATGAAGTTGTACAAAAACGCTTTCTTTCGCCAAGACAGTGCGTTTCTCACTGTTACATGCATTTGAATGGGGAACTCGACCGAAACAAAGTATAGGTTTTCATTATGTGTATAACTTGAAAATCTTAGCTCCAACAGCTGCAAATCCTGTTTTCCCAGCACGGGGACCGTGAGTTCTATAAGATAAAGCCATAAACATGTTTGTCCGAGTCTTCTATCAAAAGTTACAGCTATTTATATGAAGTTGTACAAAAACGCTTTCTTTCGCCAAGACAGTGCGTTTCTCACTGTTACATGCATTTGAATGGGGAACTCGACCGAAACAAAGTATAGGTTTTCATTATGTGTATAACTTGGAAATCTTAGCTCAAACAGCTGCAAATCCTGTTTTCCCAGCACGGGGATATTGAGTTCTATAAGATAAAGCCATAAACATGTTTGTCTGAGTCTTCTATCAAAAGTTACAGCTATTTATATGAAGTTGTACAAAAACGCTTTCTTTCGCCAAGACAGTGCGTTTCTCACTGTTACATGCATTTGAATGGGGAACTCGACCGAAACAAAGTATAGGTTTTCATTATGTGTATAACTTGAAAATCTTAGCTCCAACAGCTGCAAATCCTGTTTTCCCAGCACGGGGACCTTGAGTTCTATAAGATAAAGCCATAAACATGTTTGTCCGAGTCTTCTATCAAAAGTTACAGCTATTTATATGAAGTTGTACAAAAACGCTTTCTTTCGCCAAGACAGTGCGTTTCTCACTGTTACATGCATTTGAATGGGGAACTCGACCGAAACAAAGTATAGGTTTTCATTATGTGTATAACTTGGAAATCTTAGCTCAAACAGCTGCAAAACCTATTTTGCCAGCACGGGGACCTTGAGTTCTATAAGATAAAGCCATAAACATGTTTGTCCGAGTCTTCTATCAAAAGTTACAGCTATTTATATGAAGTTGTTCAAAAACGCTTTCTTTCGCCAAGACAGTGCGTTTCTCACTGTTACATGCATTTGAATGGGGAACTCGACCGAAACAAAGTATAGGTTTTCATTATGTGTATAACTTGGAAATCTTAGCTCAAACAGCTGCAAATCCTGTTTGCCCAGCACGGGGACCTTGAGTTCTATAAGATAAAGCCATAAACATGTTTGTCCGAGTCTTCTATCAAAAGTTACAGCTATTTATATGAAGTTGTACAAAAACGCTTTCTTTCGCCAAGACAGTGCGTTTCTCACTGTTACATGCATTTGAATGGGGAACTCGACCGAAACAAAGTATAGGTTTTCATTATGTGTATAACTTGGAAATCTTAGCTCAAACAGCTGCAAAACCTGTTTTCCCAGCACGGGGACCTTGAGTTCTATAAGATAAAGCCATAAACATGTGTATCCGAGTCTTCTATCAAAAGTTACAGCTATTTATATGAAGTTGTACAAAAACGCTTTCTTTCGCCAAGACAGTGCGTTTCTCACTGTTACATGCATTTGAATGGGGAACTCGACCGAAACAAAGTATAGGTTTTCATTATGTGTATAACTTGGAAATCTTAGCTCAAACAGCTGCAAAACCTGTTTTCCCAGCACGGGGACCTTGAGTTTAATAAGATAAAGCCATAAACATGTTTGTCTGAGTCTTCTATCAAAAGTTACAGCTATTTATATGAAGTTGTACAAAAACGCTTTCTTTCGCCAAGACAGTGCGTTTCTCACTGTTACATGCATTTGAATGGGGAACTCGACCGAAACAAAGTATAGGTTTTCATTATGTGTATAACTTGAAAATCTTAGCTCCAACAGCTGCAAATCCTGTTTTCCCAGCACGGGGACCGTGAGTTCTATAAGATAAAGCCATAAACATGTTTGTCTGAGTCTTCTATCAAAAGTTACAGCTATTTATATGAAGTTGTACAAAAACGCTTTCTTTCGCCAAGACAGTGCGTTTCTCACTGTTACATGCATTTGAATGGGGAACTCGACCGAAACAAAGTATAGGTTTTCATTATGTGTATAACTTGGAAATCTTAGCTCAAACAGCTGCAAATCCTGTTTTCCCAGCACGGGGATATTGAGTTCTATAAGATAAAGCCATAAACATGTGTATCCGAGTCTTCTATCAAAAGTTACAGCTATTTATATGAAGTTGTTCAAAAACGCTTTCTTTCGCCAAGACAGTGCGTTTCTCACTGTTACATGCATTTGAATGGGGAACTCGACCGAAACAAAGTATAGGTTTTCATTATGTGTATAACTTGGAAATCTTAGCTCAAACCGCTGCAAATCCTGTTTTCCCAGCACGGGGATATTGAGTTCTATAAGATAAAGCCATAAACATGTGTATCCGAGTCTTCTATCAAAAGTTACAGCTATTTATATGAAGTTGTTCAAAAACGCTTTCTTTCGCCAAGACAGTGCGTTTCTCACTGTTACATGCATTTGAATGGGGAACTCGACCGAAACAAAGTATAGGTTTTCATTATGTGTATAACTTGGAAATCTTAGCTCAAACAGCTGCAAATCCTGTTTTCCCAGCACGGGGACCTTGAGTTCTATAAGATAAAGCCATAAACATGTTTGTCCGAGTCTTCTATCAAAAGCTACAGCTATTTATATGAAGTTGTACAAAAACGCTTTCTTTCGCCAAGACAGTGCGTTTCTCACTGTTACATGCATTTGAATGGGGAACTCGACCGAAACAAAGTATAGGTTTTCATTATGTGTATAACTTGGAAATCTTAGCTCAAACAGCTGCAAAACCTGTTTTCCCAGCACGGGGACCTTGAGTTCTATAAGATAAAGCCATAAACATGTGTATCCGAGTCTTCTATCAAAAGTTACAGCTATTTATATGAAGTTGTACAAAAACGCTTTCTTTCGCCAAGACAGTGCGTTTCTCACTGTTACATGCATTTGAACGGGGAACTCGACCGAAACAAAGTATAGGTTTTCATTATGTGTATAACTTGAAAATCTTAGCTCCAACAGCTGCAAATCCTGTTTTCCCAGCACGGGGACCGTGAGTTCTATAAGATAAAGCCATAAACATGTTTGTCTGAGTCTTCTATCAAAAGTTACAGCTATTTATATGAAGTTGTACAAAAACGCTTTCTTTCGCCAAGACAGTGCGTTTCTCACTGTTACATGCATTTGAATGGGGAACTCGACCGAAACAAAGTATAGGTTTTCATTATGTGTATAACTTGGAAATCTTAGCTCAAACAGCTGCAAATCCTGTTTTCCCAGCACGGGGATATTGAGTTCTATAAGATAAAGCCATAAACATGTGTATCCGAGTCTTCTAACAAAAGTTACAGCTATTTATATGAAGTTGTTCAAAAACGCTTTCTTTCGCCAAGACAGTGCGTTTCTCACTGTTACATGCATTTGAATGGGGAACTCGACCGAAACAAAGTATAGGTTTTCATTATGTGTATAACTTGGAAATCTTAGCTCAAACAGCTGCAAATCCTGTTTTCCCAGCACGGGGACCTTGAGTTCTATAAGATAAAGCCATAAACATGTTTGTCCGAGTCTTCTATCAAAAGTTACAGCTATTTATATGAAGTTGTACAAAAACGCTTTCTTTCGCCAAGACAGTGCGTTTCTCACTGTTACATGCATTTGAATGGGGAACTCGACCGAAACAAAGTATAGGTTTTCATTATGTGTATAACGTGAAAATCTTAGCTCCAACAGCTGCAAATCCTGTTTTCCCAGCACGTGGACCGTGAGTTCTATAAGATAAAGCCATAAACATGTTTGTCTGAGTCTTCTATCAAAAGTTACAGCTATTTATATGAAGTTGTACAAAAACGCTTTCTTTCGCCAAGACAGTGCGTTTCTCACTGTTACATGCATTTGAATGGGGAACTCGACCGAAACAAAGTATAGGTTTTCATTATGTGTATAACTTGGAAATCTTAGCTCAAACAGCTGCAAAACCTGTTTTCCCAGCACGGGGACCTTGAGTTCTATAAGATAAAGCCATAAACATGTGTATCCGAGTCTTCTATCAAAAGTTACAGCGATTTATATGAAGTTGTTCAAAAACGCTTTCTTTCGCCAAGACAGTGCGTTTCTCACTGTTACATGCATTTGAATGGGGAACTCGACCGAAACAAAGTATAGGTTTTCATTATGTGTATAACTTGGAAATCTTAGCTCAAACAGCTGCAAATCCTGTTTTCCCAGCACGGGGACCTTGAGTTCTATAAGATAAAGCCATAAACATGTTTGTCCGAGTCTTCTATCAAAAGTTACAGCTATTTATATGAAGTTGTACAAAAACGCTTTCTTTCGCCAAGACAGTGCGTTTCTCACTGTTACATGCATTTGAATGGGGAACTCGACCGAAACAAAGTATAGGTTTTCATTATGTGTATAACTTGAAAATCTTAGCTCCAACAGCTGCAAATCCTGTTTTCCCAGCACGGGGACCGTGAGTTCTATAAGATAAAGCCATAAACATGTTTGTCTGAGTCTTCTATCAAAAGTTACAGCTATTTATATGAAGTTGTACAAAAACGCTTTCTTTCGCCAAGACAGTGCGTTTCTCACTGTTACATGCATTTGAATGGGGAACTCGACCGAAACAAAGTATAGGTTTTCATTATGTGTATAACTTGGAAATCTTAGCTCAAACAGCTGCAAAACCTGTTTTCCCAGCACGGGGACCTTGAGTTTAATAAGATAAAGCCATAAACATGTTTGTCTGAGTCTTCTATCAAAAGTTACAGCTATTTATATGAAGTTGTTCAAAAACGCTTTCTTTCGCCAAGACAATGCGTTTCTCACTGTTACATGCATTTGAATGGGAAACTCGCCTGAAACAAAGTATAGGTTTTCATTATGTGAATAATTTTAAAATCTTAGCTCAAACGGCTGCAAAACCTGTTTGCCCAGCACGGGGATATTGAGTTCTATAAGATAAAGCCATAAACATGTTTGTCTGAGTCTTCTATCAAAAGTTACAGCGATTTATATGAAGTTGTTCAAAAAAAACTTTATTTCGCCAAGACAATGCGTTTCTCACTGTTACATGCATTTGAACGGGGAACTCGACCGAAACAAAGTATAGGTTTTCATTATGTGTATAACTTGAAAATCTTAGCTCAAACAGCTGCAAATCCTGTTTTCCCAGCACGGGGATATTGAGTTCTATAAGATAAAGCCATAAACATGTGTATCCGAGTCTTCTATCAAAAGTTACAGCTATTTATATGAAGTTGTACAAAAACGCTTTCTTTCGCCAAGACAGTGCGTTTCTCACTGTTACATGCATTTGAATGGGGAACTCGACCGAAACAAAGTATAGGTTTTCATTATGTGTATAACTTGGAAATCTTAGCTCAAACAGCTGCAAAACCTGTTTTCCCAGCACGGGGTCCTTGAGTTCTATAAGATAAAGCCATAAACATGTGTATCCGAGTCTTCTATCAAAAGTTACAGCTATTTATATGAAGTTGTTCAAAAACGCTTTCTTTCGCCAAGACAGTGCGTTTCTCACTGTTACATGCATTTGAATGGGGAACTCGACCGAAACAAAGTATAGGTTTTCATTATGTGTATAACTTGGAAATCTTAGCTCCAACAGCTGCAAATCCTGTTTTCCCAGCACGGGGATATTGAGTTCTATAAGATAAAGCCATAAACATGTGTATCCGAGTCTTCTATCAAAAGTTACAGCTATTTATATGAAGTTGTACAAAAACGCTTTCTTTCGCCAAGACAATGCGTTTCTCACTGTTACATGCATTTGAATGGGGAACTCGACCGAAACAAAGTATAGGTTTTCATTATGTGTATAACTTGAAAATCTTAGCTCCAACAGCTGCAAATCCTGTTTTCCCAGCACGGGGACCTTGAGTTCTATAAGATAAAGCCATAAACATGTTTGTCCGAGTCTTCTATCAAAAGTTACAGCTATTTATATGAAGTTGTACAAAAACGCTTTCTTTCGCCAAGACAGTGCGTTTCTCACTGTTACATGCATTTGAATGGGGAACTCGACCGAAACAAAGTATAGGTTTTCATTATGTGTATAACTTGGAAATCTTAGCTCAAACAGCTGCAAAACCTATTTTGCCAGAACGGGGACCTTGAGTTCTATAAGATAAAGCCATAAACATGTTTGTCCGAGTCTTCTATCAAAAGTTACAGCTATTTATATGAAGTTGTACAAAAACGCTTTCTTTCGCCAAGACAGTGCGTTTCTCACTGTTACATGCATTTGAATGGGGAACTCGACCGAAACAAAGTATAGGTTTTCATTATGTGTATAACGTGAAAATCTTAGCTCCAACAGCTGCAAATCCTGTTTTCCCAGCACGGGGACCTTGAGTTCTATAAGATAAAGCCATAAACATGTTTGTCCGAGTCTTCTATCAAAAGTTACAGCTATTTATATGAAGTTGTACAAAAACGCTTTCTTTCGCCAAGACAGTGCGTTTCTCACTGTTACATGCATTTGAATGGGGAACTCGACCGAAACAAAGTATAGGTTTTCATTATGTGTATAACTTGGAAATCTTAGCTCAAACAGCTGCAAATCCTGTTTTCCCAGCACGGGGACCTTGAGTTCTATAAGATAAAGCCATAAACATGTTTGTCCGAGTCTTCTATCAAAAGTTACAGCTATTTATATGAAGTTGTACAAAAACGCTTTCTTTCGCCAAGACAGTGCGTTTCTCACTGTTACATGCATTTGAATGGGGAACTCGACCGAAACAAAGTATAGGTTTTCATTATGTGTATAACTTGGAAATCTTAGCTCAAACAGCTGCAAAACCTATTTTGCCAGAACGGGGACCTTGAGTTCTATAAGATAAAGCCATAAACATGTTTGTCCGAGTCTTCTATCAAAAGTTACAGCTATTTATATGAAGTTGTACAAAAACGCTTTCTTTCGCCAAGACAGTGCGTTTCTCACTGTTACATGCATTTGAATGGGGAACTCGACCGAAACAAAGTATAGGTTTTCATTATGTGTATAACGTGAAAATCTTAGCTCCAACAGCTGCAAATCCTGTTTTCCCAGCACGGGGACCTTGAGTTCTATAAGATAAAGCCATAAACATGTTTGTCCGAGTCTTCTATCAAAAGTTACAGCTATTTATATGAAGTTGTACAAAAACGCTTTCTTTCGCCAAGACAGTGCGTTTCTCACTGTTACATGCATTTGAATGGGGAACTCGACCGAAACAAAGTATAGGTTTTCATTATGTGTATAACTTGGAAATCTTAGCTCAAACAGCTGCAAATCCTGTTTTCCCAGCACGGGGACCTTGAGTTCTATAAGATAAAGCCATAAACATGTTTGTCTGAGTCTTCTATCAAAAGTTACAGCTATTTATATGAAGTTGTTCAAAAACGCTTTCTTTCGCCAAGACAGTGCGTTTCTCACTGTTACATGCATTTGAATGGGGAACTCGACCGAAACAAAGTATAGGTTTTCATTATGTGTATAACTTGAAAATCTTAGCTCCAACAGCTGCAAATCCTGTTTTCCCAGCACGGGGACCTTGAGTTCTATAAGATAAAGCCATAAACATGTGTATCCGAGTCTTCTATCAAAAGTTACAGCTATTTATATGAAGTTGTACAAAAACGCTTTCTTTCGCCAAGACAGTGCGTTTCTCACTGTTACATGCATTTGAATGGGGAACTCGACCGAAACAAAGTATAGGTTTTCATTATGTGTATAACTTGGAAATCTTAGCTCAAACAGCTGCAAAACCTGTTTTCCCAGCACGGGGACCTTGAGTTCTATAAGATAAAGCCATAAACATGTGTATCCGAGTCTTCTATCAAAAGTTACAGCGATTTATATGAAGTTGTTCAAAAACGCTTTCTTTCGCCAAGACAGTGCGTTTCTCACTGTTACATGCATTTGAATGGGGAACTCGACCGAAACAAAGTATAGGTTTTCATTATGTGTATAACTTGGAAATCTTAGCTCAAACAGCTGCAAATCCTGTTTTCCCAGCACGGGGACCTTGAGTTCTATAAGATAAAGCCATAAACATGTTTGTCCGAGTCTTCTATCAAAAGTTACAGCTATTTATATGAAGTTGTACAAAAACGCTTTCTTTCGCCAAGACAGTGCGTTTCTCACTGTTACATGCATTTGAATGGGGAACTCGACCGAAACAAAGTATAGGTTTTCATTATGTGTATAACTTGAAAATCTTAGCTCCAACAGCTGCAAATCCTGTTTTCCCAGCACGGGGACCGTGAGTTCTATAAGATAAAGCCATAAACATGTTTGTCTGAGTCTTCTATCAAAAGTTACAGCTATTTATATGAAGTTGTACAAAAACGCTTTCTTTCGCCAAGACAGTGCGTTTCTCACTGTTACATGCATTTGAATGGGGAACTCGACCGAAACAAAGTATAGGTTTTCATTATGTGTATAACTTGGAAATCTTAGCTCAAACAGCTGCAAAACCTGTTTTCCCAGCACGGGGACCTTGAGTTTAATAAGATAAAGCCATAAACATGTTTGTCTGAGTCTTCTATCAAAAGTTACAGCTATTTATATGAAGTTGTTCAAAAACGCTTTCTTTCGCCAAGACAATGCGTTTCTCACTGTTACATGCATTTGAATGGGAAACTCGCCTGAAACAAAGTATAGGTTTTCATTATGTGAATAATTTTAAAATCTTAGCTCAAACGGCTGCAAAACCTGTTTGCCCAGCACGGGGATATTGAGTTCTATAAGATAAAGCCATAAACATGTTTGTCTGAGTCTTCTATCAAAAGTTACAGCGATTTATATGAAGTTGTTCAAAAAAAACTTTATTTCGCCAAGACAATGCGTTTCTCACTGTTACATGCATTTGAACGGGGAACTCGACCGAAACAAAGTATAGGTTTTCATTATGTGTATAACTTGAAAATCTTAGCTCAAACAGCTGCAAATCCTGTTTTCCCAGCACGGGGATATTGAGTTCTATAAGATAAAGCCATAAACATGTGTATCCGAGTCTTCTATCAAAAGTTACAGCTATTTATATGAAGTTGTACAAAAACGCTTTCTTTCGCCAAGACAGTGCGTTTCTCACTGTTACATGCATTTGAATGGGGAACTCGACCGAAACAAAGTATAGGTTTTCATTATGTGTATAACTTGGAAATCTTAGCTCAAACAGCTGCAAAACCTGTTTTCCCAGCACGGGGACCTTGAGTTCTATAAGATAAAGCCATAAACATGTGTATCCGAGTCTTCTATCAAAAGTTACAGCGATTTATATGAAGTTGTTCAAAAACGCTTTCTTTCGCCAAGACAGTGCGTTTCTCACTGTTACATGCATTTGAATGGGGAACTCGACCGAAACAAAGTATAGGTTTTCATTATGTGTATAACTTGGAAATCTTAGCTCAAACAGCTGCAAATCCTGTTTTCCCAGCACGGGGACCTTGAGTTCTATAAGATAAAGCCATAAACATGTTTGTCCGAGTCTTCTATCAAAAGTTACAGCTATTTATATGAAGTTGTACAAAAACGCTTTCTTTCGCCAAGACAGTGCGTTTCTCACTGTTACATGCATTTGAATGGGGAACTCGACCGAAACAAAGTATAGGTTTTCATTATGTGTATAACTTGAAAATCTTAGCTCCAACAGCTGCAAATCCTGTTTTCCCAGCACGGGGACCGTGAGTTCTATAAGATAAAGCCATAAACATGTTTGTCTGAGTCTTCTATCAAAAGTTACAGCTATTTATATGAAGTTGTACAAAAACGCTTTCTTTCGCCAAGACAGTGCGTTTCTCACTGTTACATGCATTTGAATGGGGAACTCGACCGAAACAAAGTATAGGTTTTCATTATGTGTATAACTTGGAAATCTTAGCTCAAACAGCTGCAAAACCTGTTTTCCCAGCACGGGGACCTTGAGTTTAATAAGATAAAGCCATAAACATGTTTGTCTGAGTCTTCTATCAAAAGTTACAGCTATTTATATGAAGTTGTTCAAAAACGCTTTCTTTCGCCAAGACAATGCGTTTCTCACTGTTACATGCATTTGAATGGGAAACTCGCCTGAAACAAAGTATAGGTTTTCATTATGTGAATAATTTTAAAATCTTAGCTCAAACGGCTGCAAAACCTGTTTGCCCAGCACGGGGATATTGAGTTCTATAAGATAAAGCCATAAACATGTTTGTCTGAGTCTTCTATCAAAAGTTACAGCGATTTATATGAAGTTGTTCAAAAAAAACTTTATTTCGCCAAGACAATGCGTTTCTCACTGTTACATGCATTTGAACGGGGAACTCGACCGAAACAAAGTATAGGTTTTCATTATGTGTATAACTTGAAAATCTTAGCTCAAACAGCTGCAAATCCTGTTTTCCCAGCACGGGGATATTGAGTTCTATAAGATAAAGCCATAAACATGTGTATCCGAGTCTTCTATCAAAAGTTACAGCTATTTATATGAAGTTGTACAAAAACGCTTTCTTTCGCCAAGACAGTGCGTTTCTCACTGTTACATGCATTTGAATGGGGAACTCGACCGAAACAAAGTATAGGTTTTCATTATGTGTATAACTTGGAAATCTTAGCTCAAACAGCTGCAAAACCTGTTTTCCCAGCACGGGGTCCTTGAGTTCTATAAGATAAAGCCATAAACATGTGTATCCGAGTCTTCTATCAAAAGTTACAGCTATTTATATGAAGTTGTTCAAAAACGCTTTCTTTCGCCAAGACAGTGCGTTTCTCACTGTTACATGCATTTGAATGGGGAACTCGACCGAAACAAAGTATAGGTTTTCATTATGTGTATAACTTGGAAATCTTAGCTCCAACAGCTGCAAATCCTGTTTTCCCAGCACGGGGATATTGAGTTCTATAAGATAAAGCCATAAACATGTGTATCCGAGTCTTCTATCAAAAGTTACAGCTATTTATATGAAGTTGTACAAAAACGCTTTCTTTCGCCAAGACAATGCGTTTCTCACTGTTACATGCATTTGAATGGGGAACTCGACCGAAACAAAGTATAGGTTTTCATTATGTGTATAACTTGAAAATCTTAGCTCCAACAGCTGCAAATCCTGTTTTCCCAGCACGGGGACCTTGAGTTCTATAAGATAAAGCCATAAACATGTTTGTCCGAGTCTTCTATCAAAAGTTACAGCTATTTATATGAAGTTGTACAAAAACGCTTTCTTTCGCCAAGACAGTGCGTTTCTCACTGTTACATGCATTTGAATGGGGAACTCGACCGAAACAAAGTATAGGTTTTCATTATGTGTATAACTTGGAAATCTTAGCTCAAACAGCTGCAAAACCTATTTTGCCAGAACGGGGACCTTGAGTTCTATAAGATAAAGCCATAAACATGTTTGTCTGAGTCTTCTATCAAAAGTTACAGCTATTTATATGAAGTTGTACAAAAACGCTTTCTTTCGCCAAGACAGTGCGTTTCTCACTGTTACATGCATTTGAATGGGGAACTCGACCGAAACAAAGTATAGGTTTTCATTATGTGTATAACGTGAAAATCTTAGCTCCAACAGCTGCAAATCCTGTTTTCCCAGCACGGGGACCTTGAGTTCTATAAGATAAAGCCATAAACATGTTTGTCCGAGTCTTCTATCAAAAGTTACAGCTATTTATATGAAGTTGTACAAAAACGCTTTCTTTCGCCAAGACAGTGCGTTTCTCACTGTTACATGCATTTGAATGGGGAACTCGACCGAAACAAAGTATAGGTTTTCATTATGTGTATAACTTGGAAATCTTAGCTCAAACAGCTGCAAATCCTGTTTTCCCAGCACGGGGACCTTGAGTTCTATAAGATAAAGCCATAAACATGTTTGTCTGAGTCTTCTATCAAAAGTTACAGCTATTTATATGAAGTTGTTCAAAAACGCTTTCTTTCGCCAAGACAGTGCGTTTCTCACTGTTACATGCATTTGAATGGGGAACTCGACCGAAACAAAGTATAGGTTTTCATTATGTGTATAACTTGAAAATCTTAGCTCCAACAGCTGCAAATCCTGTTTTCCCAGCACGGGGACCTTGAGTTCTATAAGATAAAGCCATAAACATGTGTATCCGAGTCTTCTATCAAAAGTTACAGCTATTTATATGAAGTTGTACAAAAACGCTTTCTTTCGCCAAGACAGTGCGTTTCTCACTGTTACATGCATTTGAACGGGGAACTCGACCGAAACAAAGTATAGGTTTTCATTATGTGTATAACTTGAAAATCTTAGCTCAAACAGCTGCAAATCCTGTTTTCCCAGCACGGGGACCTTGAGTTCTATAAGATAAAGCCATAAACATGTTTGTCTGAGTCTTCTATCAAAAGTTACAGCTATTTATATGAAGTTGTACAAAAACGCTTTCTTTCGCCAAGACAGTGCGTTTCTCACTGTTACATTTTTTGAATGGGGAACTCGACCGAAACAAAGTATAGGTTTTCATTATGTGTATAACTTGGAAATCTTAGCTCAAACAGCTGCAAATCCTGTTTGCCCAGCACGGGGACCTTGAGTTCTATAAGATAAAGTCATAAACATGTTTGTCTGAGTCTTCTATCAAAAGTTACAGCTATTTATATGAAGTTGTTCAAAAACGCTTTCTTTCGCCAAGACAGTGCGTTTCTCACTGTTACATGCATTTGAATGGGGAACTCGACCGAAACAAAGTATAGGTTTTCATTATGTGTATAACTTGGAAATCTTAGCTCAAACAGCTGCAAAACCTGTTTTCCCAGCACGGGGACCTTGAGTTCTATAAGATAAAGCCATAAACATGTTTGTCCGAGTCTTCTATCAAAAGTTACAGCTATTTATATGAAGTTGTACAAAAACGCTTTCTTTCGCCAAGACAGTGCGTTTCTCACTGTTACATGCATTTGAATGGGGAACTCGACCGAAACAAAGTATAGGTTTTCATTATGTGTATAACTTGGAAATCTTAGCTCAAACAGCTGCAAAACCTGTTTTCCCAGCACGGGGACCTTGAGTTCTATAAGATAAAGCCATAAACATGTGTATCCGAGTCTTCTATCAAAAGTTACAGCTATTTATATGAAGTTGTACAAAAACGCTTTCTTTCGCCAAGACAGTGCGTTTCTCACTGTTACATGCATTTGAATGGGGAACTCGACCGAAACAAAGTATAGGTTTTCATTATGTGTATAACTTGGAAATCTTAGCTCCAACAGCTGCAAATCCTGTTTTCCCAGCACGGGGACCTTGAGTTCTATAAGATAAAGCCATAAACATGTTTGTCTGAGTCTTCTATCAAAAGTTACAGCTATTTATATGAAGTTGTTCAAAAACGCTTTCTTTCGCCAAGACAATGCGTTTCTCACTGTTACATGCATTTGAATGGGGAACTCGCCCGAAACAAAGTATAGGTTTTCATTATGTGAATAATTTTAAAATCTTAGCTCAAACGGCTGCAAAACCTGTTCTTTTTTCCCAGCACGGGGACCTTGAGTTCTATAAGATAAAGCCATAAACATGTGTATCCGAGTCTTCTATCAAAAGTTACAGCTATTTATATGAAGTTGTACAAAAACGCTTTCTTTTGCCAAGACAGTGCGTTTCTCACTGTTGCATGCATTTGAATGGGGAACTCGCCTGAAACAAAGTATAGGTTTTCATTATGTGAATAATTTTAAAATCTTAGCTCAAACGGCTGCAAAACCTGTTCTTTTTTCCCAGCACGGGGACCTTGAGTTCTATAAGATAAAGCCATAAACATGTGTATCCGAGTCTTCTATCAAAAGTTACAGCTATTTATATGAAGTTGTACAAAAACGCTTTCTTTTGCCAAGACAGTGCGTTTCTCACTGTTGCATGCATTTGAATGGGGAACTCGCCTGAAACAAAGTATAGGTTTTCATTATGTGAATAATTTTAAAATCTTAGCTCAAACGGCTGCAAAACCTGTTCTTTTTTCCCAGCACGGGGACCTTGAGTTCTATAAGATAAAGCCATAAACATGTGTATCCGAGTCTTCTATCAAAAGTTACAGCTATTTATATGAAGTTGTACAAAAACGCTTTCTTTCGCCAAGACAGTGCGTTTCTCACTGTTACATGCATTTGAATGGGGAACTCGACCGAAACAAAGTATAGATTTTCATTATGTGTATAACTTGGAAATCTTAGCTCACACAGCTGCAAAATCTGTTTTCCCAGCACGGGGATATTGAATTCTATAAGATAAAACCATAAATACATCAATCTGAGCCTTCTATCAAAAGTTACAGCTGTCTTCATGAAGCTGTACAAAAACACTTTATTTCGCCGAGACAGTGCGTTTCTGACTATTACATGCATTTGAATGCAGTTCTCGCACGAAACAAAGTATAGGTTTTCATTATGTGAATAACTCGAAAATCTTAGCTCAAACCTGTTTGCTCAACACAGGGATACTGAATATTATAAGATAAAGCCATAACTACGTAAATCTGAATCTTCTATCAAAAGTTACAGCTAACTTCATGAAGTTGTACAAAAAGGCTTTATTTTGCAAAGATAGTGCGTTTCTGACTATTACATGCGAGACGTGTCTCTTTACTGTGTTTAAGACACTTTACAGGTCCCTCCCCTAATGAAGAGTAGTTAGCAGCTGATTGGACCATGGAACAGGTGACCACGTTCAAAAAGCCGCTCTGACAGCTCCAGAGGGGAGAGAGGGAGAGAGTGTGTGCAACGAGCGAGTAGCCTGACAGCCGTCGCGGTCCTGACCATGGTTTTCCCAGCCTGTGCTTATCTTGTGTATTTGTGTGAGGGTGAATTGTAAAAGCCGCTCCTAGTGCATTAGCTGAGAGCTTAGGCACTCGTGGGCTGAAGCGGAAGGGGTGAGCTGCCTTTTCTTTTGGAATCGTTTTCTCCTGTTTTCTTGGTCAGGGAGCGAGGGATAGCTCTGTCATTTGTTTGTTCTTTTTCTTTCCTAGGGTTTAGTTAGTCTTTGCTGGTGGGTCTTAGTTGGTTTTGTTTATTATTTTGGCTTGGGCTCACCCTGGAGCTATGCTTCTTGTCCTTAAATAAAATCACCTTTTTTTTACTCACAACTGGTTTGGATGTTTGGCTTGGGAACCAGGGCGGGGATTTGTATCTCTCTCCTCCAACCTTATGTGCGTCCCTACACGCCTAGATTAGGGGCGTAACATAAATGGAGTTCTCACACGAAACAAAGTATAGCTTTTTATTTTGTGAATAACTTAAAAATCTTAGCTCACATAGCTTTAAAACTGTTTGCTCAACGGGGATATTGAATTCTATAAGATAAAGCCATAAATACGTATATCTGAGTTTCCTATCAAAAGTTACAGCTGTCTTCATGAAGTTGTAAACCCTTTATTTCGCCGAGACAGTGCGTTTCTGACTTTTACATGCATTTGAATGGAGTTCTCGCACGAAACAAAGTATAGGCTTTCATTTTTTCAATAACTGGAAGCTCTTGGCTCAAACAGCTGCAAAACCTGTTTCCCCAGCACGGAGATGCTGAATTGTATAAGGCAAAGCCATATTGATGTGTGTCTGAGCCTTCTATCAAAAGTTACAGGTAACTTCAAGCTGTACAAAAACACTTTATTTCGCCGAGACCGTGCGTTTCTGACTATTACATGCATTTGAATGGAGTTCTCGCACGAAACAAAGTATAGGTTTTCATCTTGTGAATAACTTGAAAATCTTAGCTCACATAGCTTTAAAACTGTTTGCTCAACACGGATATTGAATTCGATCAGATAAAGCCATAAATACGCATATCTGAGTCTCCTATCAAAAGTTAGAGCTGTCTTCATGAAGTTGTAAACGCTTTATTTCGCCAAGACAGTGCGTTTCTGACTATTACATGCATTTGAATGGAGTTGTCGCACGAAACAAAGTATAGGTATTCATTTTGTGAATAACTTGAAAATCTTAGATCAAACAGCTGCAAAACCTGTTTGCTCAACACGGGGATATCGAACTTTAAAAGATAAAGCCATAAATATGTTTATATGCGTCTTCTATCAAAAGTTACAGCTGTCTTGAATGAAAGCATTATAGCAGCTTACCTCGATCATGTGGTAGAACAGACACATGGGCCACCTACGTGTCCTTCTACGGCAGGAGTAGTTGCCACAAACCTGCAAAACAAAAAGAAATGATCAGGTGACATGAACAGATTTATACAGCCATAAGCAAGAGATTCTTCCTGCCTGTGGGCGTCAAACTGGACCCCCCCCCCCCCCCCCTCCTTACTGTAACTATCAAAACTATCATAGTCTAAAACTATCATCTCATATCAAAACTATTATAATCACATTATCTGACTTTATCAGTTATAACAATGAGAAACGGTAAACAATTTGGCAAATAAATTACTTATAATTGTGCTTACCTGGTCCAAATGATCCACAGTCCCTTTGCATTTGTTATAATCCAGGATGATGTGGGGCTTTCTCTTCCCAGAGTCCTGGACTTGTAGCTCACGGTGCCTGGTGCTCAATAAGACAACCTTTTTTCTTTGCTTGGGGATGTAGGAAACCACAGCCTTGCCCCCCCCCCTAGCGACCTGGACGGGAGAGACGATCATCGAATCTTACTGCCCGATTAATTTGCTCAAATCATTTTTTTTTTTGACATGGTAGCATGAAACAGAAGAGCCCTGTCTCCCCATTTCACAGGCTTGTTGTCGTTTCATGTTGAGACCTGTACAGGCCAGCCAGCATCACAAGCCCCATGTAAGCCTGCAACTCCTCATCTATGTCCTTCCAGTCTTTTACTGACCTGTTGCCCCTGCAGGTTGGTGAAATGCAGGATTAGCTGCATAATGTCCTCTGCAAAAAAAAGATGGAAAGTGCTCACAGGGCTGCTGATCCTATACGAATTGCATAATGGGTTGGTCCTGGGGTTAAAATGGGGGGAGGAAAAAATGGCAGGACCTCTTCGTGTGTGGGTTGCCACATGATTTCTCCATTTTTAGATCTCCACTGGCCATCCTCCAGTCTTGTCTCTTCCTCCTGCTCTTCTTCCTCCTTCTCCTTCTCCTCCTCCGCACATGAGCTGCAAAGCTCCTCGGTGCCTGGCAAAAATTCTTCTTCGCTGTCAGAAGTATCTCCACTGCTTGTGGAGAGTGCAAAACTGCAGCAACAGCCTCCTCTAAACTGAGTGCACGCTTCATTGTGTCTGTGCAGAAATGACCACTCAGACCAGGCTGCAAAGTATTCTCATAGACTTCAAAGGTGCACCTGAATAAACATGCTATACCATACATCCAATAAGAGAGAGGAGGCACACTCTTGATCAAGAAAAAACATAAGCGCACGCCTTTGATCTCTCTCTCCCCCCCCCCCCCCCCCCCCTCTCTCTCTCTCTCACACACACACACATGCACATACATACATACACAATACCATTTTATGGTGGTTAGCTGTTTTATTGTCATGCATTTTACAAGGTAAGATAACCATGTCCTGCATTCAAAACCACTGAAAATGTCTATGGTGGTGCTGTGCCTAATATTGTGCTGGTGTATGCTGGGTAATCGCACAGCTAGCGACTGGGTGACTTTATTCACCCGCTTCGGCTGTTGTCAGTCCATATCCCCTAGATATGGACCATCTCCTGCTAGATTGTTCAGAAGGTTGTTATCATCCATCCAGATGGAGGATCACTAACAGGAGCGTGGGAAGACTCCAGAATCCACTCTGGCTGCAATCCGGTGGATACAGGAGTGTGTACAGGTAAGACCGTTTAAACGGACAGCATTTATAGAATGACTATTAAAAGTCAGACCAGCGAGTGTCAATAATGTTAATGTGGTTATGTTAGTAATACACCGAGTGCTAATATAACAGCTTTAAGATGCATTTGTAGATGTTATTACGTGTTTTACCGTCTTTATGGTGCTAGCTTAAAGTTACGGTGTAAACGTTAGCTTATATTGGAGTAAAGCTGTTACTGTTTAAACGATGTTAGCACAGAAATATTAGCTTCTGTCATGACTGACGAAGTTACTAGTTAATAAAGTTTCCAGTAAAGTGTTTAATCGCAGCCACAGACTGACAGCAAATATCTCGATTAGCTTCAGTGCATCTGTAATAAATATGTGCAAGTTTCAGTGCTTCGTTTAAACTGTATGATACTTATACTGACCCAGGGTCAGTGTAAAATACAATCCTAGCTGTGTGAACAAAGCCTGGCTCCTTTAATCCTGCATGAAAAACCTCAGGATGCAGGCTATTATTACTCTTTCCTGCTGGCACACCTGTCACACCTGAGAGTCAGCTAGAAACTTACAGTGACGTGGACATCATGCAAAGACTGCCAGACTCTGTAATACTGCAAATGATCAGTGACTCAAGTTAACACTAAACTTTAAACGGTACCTCTGTGTCTCTGTGTGCTGAACATTTAGGATTGAGTCAGGCTGCATCTGTGTTAGTCCTCTGACAGACTTGGTGACCTGTCCAGGTGTGCTCTACCTATGACTACTGGGACAGGCTCTAGCTCCTGTAATAGAAATTTTATGTTATTCTCATTTAAAGCATTTAAGTGCTTATGCATATGCTTAGTTGTGACACTGTTATAGACTGTTCAATGAAGGTTTCTAAAACTAGATGAACTTACTTCAGCAGTTTGAGAAAACAACTCCCTTTACAGGTGCTGATAACGTCAAGGGCACAAAACAGCATAACCATTGATCCGTTAGGTTTCATAGCGAGACACGTGAAGTGGCAGAGCTGACATGACTGAACTGTGATGTTTGATGTGTGTTTGCTCTCCTGTGCACAGTAATAAATAGCATGATCACAGCTCTTTCTGTGTTGCAGACTTTATTTAAAAAATTCCATGACATCTACTATAACTGAACCAACCTGGTGCTCTTCATTTATGGAGGCTGTTGAGTCTGAATGTTGGATGTTGTGTATCTCGTGTTCTCTGGGCTTTGTTGTCCTCAGTCTTTTTGCAGGATCAGAAAACAAAACCGGGAGGCGCGTAAATGTTTCTTCTCCATGATGTTTCTTCAAATGTTTCTTCTGGATGATGATATGACCGTGACACGGGATGCCACCTTTGGTCTTGTGACGAAGCAAAGCTCAGGAAGAAGTGTGATTAAATGGTACCCACATGTTGAGAAGGATGTACAGGGCACCTGCAGCCAAATCCAAGCTTCAGCTTAGTTGTAGTTGCAGAATGCTATAGGACTGAGACATCTAAGGCATCAAATGTTTGATTAAACGGATGAAAAAGAGAAGTTTTTTCCCTATAATTATCACTTCTTAAAATCTGTAGCAACTTCAAGTCTGTCAGCATGCTGAGCATGCTCAGAATGTGACAATATATTTTTGTTCAATATTTAATTTCTTTCAGTTGCAATTGTTAAATGAAAAAATATATATTCTTATAATTTAGCAAACGAATTTATATAAAAAAAAATACATATATCTGTATTAGTTTTAGTAAATTAATTTGACACCTGTATTGAAAATACCATATTGTATTCATACAGAATCAGTATGGTATCATTGTTTGTCTGTTCACTGATTGTTGAAGCTAAGAGCTACTTTGATCTGTTTAGATCTAAAGTATCCAAAGTTGAGTTCTAATGTTTCTTCACCCCTGTGTGTGTGATATGTGATTTCCTACATGCTGGCAGAGCAGAGCAGCAGTTTGTGCTCACAGATGGTGACGGTGTGGAGAGACGGTGGTATTTCCTCAGAAGAACCAGCAGAGTCACAAAGGACACCAGTCCATCTCACCACCTTGACTTGCTGACTGATGTTCGTCTACACTGCACAGAGGAAATCAACTGACCGAGGTTTGTCCAGTGACGTGTTATGAAATGTATATTTGTTTTATGCTTACAGATATGTTTTTCTTGACAGAGGCTCTGCAGAGGTTAGACAAAGCAGAGAAAACATGTGCTTTACATTTTACTGTGATTTATTGAGATATTTGTTGCCTGATGTTCAGCAGGAATGGAGAAATAGAATCAAAGGGAGATGTTTTTCCTGTTTTTGTAATGATGTAAGTAAATCTTCAATATTATTTATTTGCTTGGTTATATTAGGAGCGTTTCTGAGTGAGGGGGAGAGGAGTCATCATCCAGGTAAAGTGACGTGGATCAGTGGATACACTTGTCTCCCCTTTAAAGGAGACGATCCAAGTCATCCTTAAATGTTAGCGCTTTCAAATACACAAACATTTTTAAAGGACAAAAATGAACATCCAACTTTGACTGTAATACAAAATAAATCTTTGCATGTGTGTTTTCAAACTCTCAGATGGGCAGTATATCAGTCTTGGACTGTCTAACCTGCCGGAGCAGCACTGAATGACCACCGCACGAGCATGTTCCTGCAACATTCAGCATCTGATCCTTCATCTGTGTGCTTCTGCTTTTGGTAAGTAGAGTTACCCAACTCCAGTAACTCTAAACACATGCCATCCATTTCTAACGGCCTGGTTACTTCCTGTCAGTTACTTTAGAAACCATGTGGTCACCTGACCTAACACTGTTTCTTCTTCTTCTCCTTAATGTTGAAGTGTCAAATGTCAAACAGCTGGAGAGGAAACTACACCAGTGTACTGGGATGTTTCAGCAACACGTGCCAGATGCTGTTCCTTCATGGTGACATCACCAGAGACAGTCCCGCCCACCTCAGGACCCATTGATTATGATGATCTGATCCATCAAACCCCCAGCAGGTGAACTTTATTCATGACATAACACCGCAACAATGTAAAAAATTAAACAGCAACAGTCTAAATGTAAAGTGCATTCTAAAGTCCTCTTCAATAAATTGTATGCAAAGAGTCATTCAGGTCACTACAGAACCCAGAGTCTTCATCATTAAATCTCTGGTTGCTTCATTTTTTCTATCCTATATCAGATATTTTAAAGGTTAGCTTAGGTAAAGTTCCATTCTCATGGTGAGGCAAAGTGCTTTATGTGTGTGTGTGCCCGTGTCATGAACGGCTATAAAAGGCCTATAATTAAAGAACAAAGCGGGGTTTGAGTTCGAGTTGCGGCAGACTGTCACTACTTGTAAATGGAACGCAGCCTTCCTACGGCGGACAGCTAATAACAGGAATCGGACGCGGTCCAGCCAAGTCCACAGCAACCACCATAGCAACCGCCTAGCATGACCTTAAAAACATATTCTGTCTTCATAACTATCAAAATCGTGAAATGATTTGCAAAGTGTGAAAGTGTTACAGCTGCAGAGAGCTATGGCGGTATCTATGGAAGCTGTTTACATAGCTAATAATATACGATGTAACCATGGAGACAGTCAGTCACTTGAGCTAGCGGTGCATGTTTACTACAGTGAATAAGGTGATTGAGTGCACAGCGTCCACACTCTGCAGGGGGTAAAGACATTACTTCAATATTGTTTTATATTGATATATATTAGCCTTCTGTTGACCATCACCTCAGGTTCACCATTACAGTTTCAGATTACAGATGCACACTGTCTAAACACATTCAAAAACTCATGTCTCAGAAATAAGCACAGCTGTTCATGTTTGTCATTAGAGTTTTATTTGTAAGAAAATTATGAACTTCATATTGTGCATTAAATAAAAGAACATTTCACAACTCTGAGTCAACAGAAACAGGTAACAGAAATGTCTCTAATGTGTACAGTGTAGTGTAAGCATTAAAAGATCATAAAGGAAAAACTAACATTTATGTGAAACTAATTGTAATAAAAAATGAGCAGGTGCTTTATAGATTTAAAAGAAAGAATCTGAAAACAACACTTTTTTGGTCTAAGTGATCAAAGTAGAAAACAGAACTGATGTTCAAGAACAAACCGTAGCTGCACTAATATTACACATCTCGATCGTTGTACTGAACAGACATGTTGCTTTTAAAACCACATGCAGTGTGTGACCATGACTGTTCACTGAGACCATGAACGCCACTTCGCTGAAGCATTCTTCTTCTTCTTCTTGCCATTAAATTGGAAGCAGAAGCAGCACGAGCTGATTTGATCTACTGAAAGGAAAAAGCAGAACATCTGAGTTGAAACCAGTCAGCTGAAATCATTAAGACAGGAACAAATTCAATGCAGTGTCTCAAGTGGCTTAGCCTGTTACAACTGTTGATACAAGCTAAATACGGTTAACACACAGTGTCAGGGAGCTCCAGTGTGGGAACTAGTGGCTTTAGGTTTGTAGTCATTTAACTTTCATCCATTCATTCGTTTAATTCAGGAGGAAGAAATGCCAGGTTGGTGCAGGCTGGTTACATGCATTTGGTCCCATGCTGTCTTTAATTAAATGACTTGGTTCATTTTATGGCTGGGCTGTATGTGGGGTTATATCATGTTATTTGGGCAGGAGTACCTGTCCCCTGTTAGACTTAGAAAGTTTCTCCATAAGTAGAGTTTCTAACTCTTCTAGCACATCTGTGGCTGACAGCTTTTTGGTGGCTCTTTTTACCCCACACTGGTTGTGAGTGTGTAAATAGCCCCACTAGTTATTTTGGGTTGCAGTTAACTAGGGAGGAAGGGGTGGGTATGCCATGATTAGGTGAATAACAATTATATGTGATACATAAATTTCACAATGCATGCATATATCTCTATCAATTAAACCTGGCCTGAGGGCTGCCATTTTTTACATTCAGTTATTTCTCTTAGAAATGTTGGAACTAAATAATGAATGTGTTACAGTTAAAGTGAAACACTGGTCAGTGTAAATGGCTCATTGGGACACAGAAACCTTTAAATTAAACCTGATATCTAGTGTCAAACAATATCAAAGCTGTAAAAGATGTTTACATTCAGAATTTATAAAACTATGATTGTAAATAAATTCAAACAAGTGAGCTTTTCTCTTTGTGCTGAATATCAACACTGTGGTTTCTTAGACTGTAAGCTGTACTTTAGTGCAACCAGTTGCAGAAGCTGCCACTCCAAATGTCTTTTGATAACAAGAAAAAAATACCTTTTCAGTACACGGCCTGAAGTTCTTCTCCGACATCTTCTGCAATCGGCTTTGTCTGCTGGTTTGAAGACAATAAACCACAAAAAAGATGATTTAGTCACTTTGTCTGCGTCATGCAGCTCGAATGTGTCGTGTAACGATGTTGAATAGCCGTCGTTATCCCTCTGCTTTGAGCCTTTTATCAAAGGTTACAGCTAACTTCATGAAGTTGTACAAAAAGGCTTCATTTCGCCGAGACAGTGCGTTTCTGACTATTACATGCATTTGAATGGAGTTCTTGCACGAAACAAAGTATAAGTTTTCATTATGTGAATAACTTGTATTTTACACTGACCCTGGGTCAGTATCAACTTCATGAAGACAGCTGTAACTTTTGATAGAGGACTCACACACACACATATTTATGGCTTTGCCTTATAGAATTCAGCATCTCCGTGCTGAGGAAATAGGTTTTGCAGCTGTTTGAGCTAAGATTTTCAAGTTATTCACAAATTGAAAACCTATACTTTGTGTCGGGCGAGAACTCCATTCAAATGCATGTAATAGCGAGAAACGCACTAACGTGGTGAAATAAAGCGTTTTTCCATAAACTTCATAAAGACAGCTGTAAATTTTGAGAGAAGACTCACACACACATTGGGGGGATATTGAAGTCTATAAGATAAAGCCATGAATATGTTTGTCTGAGTCTTCTATCAAAAGTTACAGCAAGCTCTATGAAGTTGATGAGAAACGCGTTTCTCACTGTTACATGCATTTGAATTTAGTTCTTGCCCGACACAAAGTATAGGTTTTAATTTGTGAATAACTTGAAAATCTTATCTCAAACAGCTGCAAAACCTATTTCCTGAGCACTGAGATGCTGAATTCTATAAGGCAAAGCCATAAATATGTGTGTGTGATTCTTCTATCAACAGTTACAGCTGTCTTCTTGAAGTTGATACTGACCCAGGGTCAGTGTAAAATACAATCCTAGCTGTGTGAACAAAGCTTGGCTCCTTTAATCCTGCATGACAAACCTCAGGATGCAGGTTATTATTACTCTTTCCTGCTGGCACACCTGAGAGTCAGCTAGAAACTTACAGTGACGTGGACATCATGCAAAGACTGCCAGACTCTGTAATACTGTGAATGATCAGTGACTCAAGTTAACACTAAACTTTAAACAGTACCTCTGTGTCTCTGTGTGCTGAACATTTAGGATTGAGTCTGCATTGACTTTATTTATTGAGACTTTAATGTGCTAAAAGCAGGTTGAAGACAGCTCAGAAACATTTGAAGATTAAAATTTAGCATTATGGCTGCTGGTGGTTTGTAAAGCCTATACTCAGCTGTAGTTTTTGTTACTAATTTATGTTTGTTGTTGTTTAACACAGATTTCAGAAGAGCAAATATGCTTAATAGTTTAACTAGATTTCATTTGTCAGTGTGGGACTGCTGAGTCACCTGAAGAACTCATTTCATTCATTCTCCACATGATGTTCATATACAGAAATGTTTCACAGGAACTGGTTCCTCCCAAACTGTGAACTAGTGTGTTTCCATAGATTATCTCTGTATGAATGTACTTTTAAATGAAGGCAAGTGTTTGTCCTTTTTTGTTCCTCAGTTACAGTACGTGATATCTTGATATCAGGCAGTCAACACTGGGGGAAGACAAGAAGCAGACGTACTTCCAAGAGGGAGCTGCAGTGAGGACACAGCCAGGTCACTGAGGTCAGAGGTCAGAATCTGAAACAGCTCAGGTTTATATTTTAGGGGTTATAAAAAATCAAAATGTATTTATGAAGAAACCTTTAAATAATAGTCATAATTATGATTATTATAAGAAATATCAAACATTTAAGTGGATTTTCTGTTACACATGTTGTATTAGCCCTGCAATAAACTGGCAGCCTGTCTTTGTCCTGTATCAGCTGGGATAGGCTTCATCCTCCCGCAACCCTGAATTGGATACATTGTATTCCAATTATGTAATCTGATCATTTACAAACTCAAGGTATCTAATCAAAATGTAAGTAATAATTATAAAATGGGAAAGCAGAAATAAGTGTGACATAAATGTAAATGTGTTAGCTGACATAGAGGACAGCTACATGTAGTCTGAAAAACCTTTGTTGTCAAGTTTGCAGGTATATCAGCACGAGACATTCTTACATAGAAGAGTCTGTTAAAGTCTCTAACTCAGCGAAGCATTATTGGTCCCGTCTGTTTGGATAAATATAGTAAGTTGATGTTTGTCCATTTATTGACACATTTTCTTAAGTGCTTATCCAGTTCAGGATCACAGTGGAGCTGCAGCTGGATATGTTCATTAAATAAACCTTACAAAAGTTAACAATAAACCTGCATCCATGTACGTTGTTGTCCACAGGATAAGAAAATCAAACTGGAACACTGTGGAACATGTTAATAAATGTTTGTGTGTTTATGCCTGTGTCTTTCACAGGAGGCGCTGGAAGGTTTCCCTAATAGTTCCTGGTGAATCAAAGCAGAACCATAAAGGTTGCTGGATTGCATGATGGCCTTACCCCTGAGCAGTCATCCTGTTAAAGGAGGAACCAGTTAGAAGCTGTTTTCAAAGTAGCTGAGCAGATTTCATCTCAAGTAAGCGATTAACTGTTTGTTCATCTGTTCTGCCACTTAAAGAGCATTTAAGGACGTCTTTTGAGTGTCCAGCTGAATTAATTCTACTGGCTCTCATGGTCATTTGTTATTATAGACATATTTTTCATGTTCATCCAGCTATTTAGTAAATTCTATCTATTTAGTAATATCCGTCAGCTATAAAATGTAATATAAATATAAAAAATATCTAAATATCTCCTGCACTTTATATTTTAATGATGTAAGTCTGTTATCGTGTTACATTAGCATTCCTCAAATATCAATGAGATGCTGTACAGTACAATCCTACTGACGCAGCAGAGGGATAACGACGGCTATTCAACATCGTTACACGACACATTCGAGCTGCATGACACAGACAAAGTGACTAAATCATCTTTTTTATGGTTTATTGTCTTCAAACCAGCAGACAAAGCCGATTGCAGAAGATTTCGGAGAAGAACTTCAGGCCGTGTACTGAAAAGGTATTTTTTTCTTGTTATCAAAAGACATTTGGAGTGGCAGCTTCTGCAACTGGTTGCACTAAAGTACAGCTTACAGTCTAAGAAACCACAGTGTTGATATTCAGCACAAAGAGAAAAGCTCACTTGTTTGACTTTATTTACAATAATAGTTTTATAAATTCTGAATGTAAACATCTTTTACAGCTTTGATATTGTTTGACACTAGATATCAGGTTTAATTTAAAGGTTTCTGTGTCCCAATGAGCCATTTACACTGACCAGTGTTTCACTTTAACTGTAACACATTCATTATTTAGTTCCAACATTTCTAAGAGAAATAACTGAATGTAAAAAATGGCAGCCCTCAGGCCAGGTTTAATTGATAGAGATATATGCATGCATTGTGAAATTTATGTATCACATATAATTGTTATTCACCTAATCATGGCATACCCACCCCTTCCTCCCTAGTTAACTGCAACCCAAAATAACTAGTGGGGCTATTTACACACTCACAACCAGTGTGGGGTAAAAAGAGCCACCAAAAAGCTGTCAGCCACAGATGTGCTAGAAGAGTTAGAAACTCTACTTATGGAGAAACTTTCTAAGTCTAACAGGGGACAGGTACTCCTGCCCAAATAACATGATATAACCCCACATACAGCCCAGCCATAAAATGAACCAAGTCATTTAATTAAAGACAGCATGGGACCAAATACATGTAACCAGCCTGCACCAACCTGGCATTTCTTCCTCCTGAATTAAACGAATGAATGGATGAAAGTTAAATGACTACAAACCTAAAGCCACTAGTTCCCACACTGGAGCTCCCTGACACTGTGTGTTAACCGTATTTAGCTTGTATCAACAGTTGTAACAGGCTAAGCCACTTGAGACACTGCATTGAATTTGTTCCTGTCTTAATGATTTCAGCTGACTGGTTTCAACTCAGATGTTCTGCTTTTTCCTTTCAGTAGATCAAATCAGCTCGTGCTGCTTCTGCTTCCAATTTAATGGCAAGAAGAAGAAGAAGAATGCTTCAGCGAAGTGGCGTTCATGGTCTCAGTGAACAGTCATGGTCACACACTGCATGTGGTTTTAAAAGCAACATGTCTGTTCAGTACAACGATCGAGATGTGTAATATTAGTGCAGCTACGGTTTGTTCTTGAACATCAGTTCTGTTTTCTACTTTGATCACTTAGACCAAAAAAGTGTTGTTTTCAGATTCTTTCTTTTAAATCTATAAAGCACCTGCTCATTTTTTATTACAATTAGTTTCACATAAATGTTAGTTTTTCCTTTATGATCTTTTAATGCTTACACTACACTGTACACATTAGAGACATTTCTGTTACCTGTTTCTGTTGACTCAGAGTTGTGAAATGTTCTTTTATTTAATGCACAATATGAAGTTCATAATTTTCTTACAAATAAAACTCTAATGACAAACATGAACAGCTGTGCTTATTTCTGAGACATGAGTTTTTGAATGTGTTTAGACAGTGTGCATCTGTAATCTGAAACTGTAATGGTGAACCTGAGGTGATGGTCAACAGAAGGCTAATATATATCAATATAAAACAATATTGAAGTAATGTCTTTACCCCCTGCAGAGTGTGGACGCTGTGCACTCAATCACCTTATTCACTGTAGTAAACATGCACCGCTAGCTCAAGTGACTGACTGTCTCCATGGTTACATCGTATATTATTAGCTATGTAAACAGCTTCCATAGATACCGCCATAGCTCTCTGCAGCTGTAACACTTTCACACTTTGCAAATCATTTCACGATTTTGATAGTTATGAAGACAGAATATGTTTTTAAGGTCATGCTAGGCGGTTGCTATGGTGGTTGCTGTGGACTTGGCTGGACCGCGTCCGATTCCTGTTATTAGCTGTCCGCCGTAGGAAGGCTGCGTTCCATTTACAAGTAGTGACAGTCTGCCGCAACTCGAACTCAAACCCCGCTTTGTTCTTTAATTATAGGCCTTTTATAGCCGTTCATGACACGGGCACACACACACATAAAGCACTTTGCCTCACCATGAGAATGGAACTTTACCTAAGATAACCTTTAAAATATCTGATATAGGATAGAAAAATGAAGCAACCAGAGATTTAATGATGAAGACTCTAAAACCCACTGTCTTGGCGAAATAAAGCGTTTTTGAACAACTTCATATAAATCGCTGTAACTTTTGATAGAAGACTCAGACAAACATGTTTATGGCTTTATCTTATAGAACTCAATATCCCCGTGCTGGGCAAACAGGTTTTGCAGCCGTTTGAGCTAAGATTTTAAAATTATTCACATAATGAAAACCTATACGTTGTTTCAGGCGAGTTTCCCATTCAAATGCATGTAACAGTGAGAAACGCATTGTCTTGGCGAAATAAAGCGTTTTTGAACAACTTCATATAAATCGCTGTAACTTTTGATAGAAGACTCAGACAAACATGTTTATGGCTTTATCTTATAGAACTCAATATCCCTGTGCTGGGCAAACAGGTTTTGCAGCCGTTTGAGCTAAGATTTTAAAATTATTCACATAATGAAAACCTATACTTTGTTTCAGGCGAGTTTCCCATTCAAATGCATGTAACAGTGAGAAACACACTGTCTTGGCGAAATAAAGCGTTTTTGAACAACTTCATATAAATCGCTGTAACCTTTGATAGAAGACTCAGACAAACATGTTTATGGCTTTATCTTATAGAACTCAATATCCCCGTGCTGGGCAAACAGAACAGGTTTTGCAGCCGTTTGAGCTAAGATTTTAAAATTATTCACATAATGAAAACCTATACTTTGTTTCAGGCGAGTTTCCCATTCAAATGCATGTAACAGTGAGAAACGCATTGTCTTGGCGAAATAAAGCGTTTTTGAACAACTTCATATAAATCGCTGTAACTTTTGATAGAAGACTCAGACAAACATGTTTATGGCTTTATCTTATAGAACTCAATATCCCCGTGCTGGGCAAACAGGTTTTGCAGCCGTTTGAGCTAAGATTTTAAAATTATTCACATAATGAAAACCTATACGTTGTTTCAGGCGAGTTTCCCATTCAAATGCATGTAACAGTGAGAAACGCATTGTCTTGGCGAAATAAAGCGTTTTTGAACAACTTCATATAAATCGCTGTAACTTTTGATAGAAGACTCAGACAAACATGTTTATGGCTTTATCTTATAGAACTCAATATCCCCGTGCTGGGCAAACAGGTTTTGTAGCCGTTTGAGCTAAGATTTTAAAATTATTCACATAATGAAAACCTATACTTTGTTTCAGGCGAGTTTCCCATTCAAATGCATGTAACAGTGAGAAACGCATTGTCTTGGCGAAATAAAGTTTTTTTTGAACAACTTCATATAAATCGCTGTAACTTTTGATAGAAGACTCAGACAAACATGTTTATGGCTTTATCTTATAGAACTCAATATCCCCGTGCTGGGCAAACAGGTTTTGCAGCCGTTTGAGCTAAGATTTTAAAATTATTCACATAATGAAAACCTATACTTTGTTTCAGGCGAGTTTCCCATTCAAATGCATGTAACAGTGAGAAACGCATTGTCTTGGCGAAATAAAGCGTTTTTGAACAACTTCATATAAATCGCTGTAACTTTTGATAGAAGACTCAGACAAACATGTTTATGGCTTTATCTTATAGAACTCAATATCCCCGTGCTGGGCAACAGAGCGTTCTCACTCCCGAGGCGTAACATGTTGACGTTTTGTCACGTCCCGCGGTGTTCCTGAGGAACGCGAAAGGAGACCTTCGGCGTTCTTATGGTACGCGGCGGGTTATGGCTGGAATCCAGTGCAATGACGCTCCCGCGGGAGTAGACGTTCCAGCCCTGTATTGCAGCCCTAAACCTAACCTTATCCCTAGCCCTGACCATAACCTTATTCCTGACCTTAACCAGGACTTTAATGATGTTAAATAGTGTGTTTCTAAGCGATTTGAAGAATAAGAGCGAACATGTGTAGGTTCAGTCCAGACGGTTCTCATATTTCCTCTTTTTCCGAGGTCGTCATTTAGGAACGTGGTGGGTAGCCAAAAACGTAATATGGTGACGATTTGTCACCTAGCGTAAAATGTTACGCTTTGGGAGTGAGAACGGGTTGTGGGCAAACAGGTTTTGCAGCCGTTTGAGCTAAGATTTTAAAATTATTCACATAATGAAAACCTATACGTTGTTTCAGGCGAGTTTCCCATTCAAATGCATGTAACAGTGAGGAACGCATTGTCTTGGCGAAATAAAGCGTTTTTGAACAACTTCATATAAATCGCTGTAACTTTTGATAGAAGACTCAGACAAACATGTTTATGGCTTTATCTTATAGAACTCAATATCCCCGTGCTGGGCAAACAGAACAGGTTTTGCAGCCGTTTGAGCTAAGATTTTAAAATTATTCACATAATGAAAACCTATACTTTGTCTCAGGCGAGTTTCCCATTCAAATGCATGTAACAGTGAGAAACGCATTGTCTTGGCGAAATAAAGCGTTTTTGAACAACTTCATATAAATCGCTGTAACTTTTGATAGAAGACTCAGACAAACATGTTTATGGCTTTATAGAACTCAATATCCCCGTGCTGGGCAAACAGGTTTTGCAGCCGTTTGAGCTAAGATTTTAAAATTATTCACATAATGAAAACCTATACTTTGTTTCAGGCGAGTTTCCCATTCAAATGCATGTAACAGTGAGAAACACACTGTCTTGGCGAAATAAAGCGTTTTTGAACAACTTCATATAAATCGCTGTAACTTTTGATAGAAGACTCAGACAAACATGTTTATGGCTTTATCTTATAGAACTCAATATCCCCGTGCTGGGCAAACAGAAGAGGTTTTGCGGCCGTTTGAGCTAAGATTTTAAAATTATTCACATAATGAAAACCTATACTTTGTTTCAGGCGAGTTTCCCATTCAAATGCATGTAACAGTGAGAAACGCATTGTCTTGGCGAAATAAAGCGTTTTTGAACAACTTCATATAAATCGCTGTAACTTTTGATAGAAGACTCAGACAAACATGTTTATGGCTTTATCTTATAGAACTCAATATCCCTGTGCTGGGCAAACAGGATTTGCAGCCGTTTGAGCTAAGATTTTAAAATTATTCACATAATGAAAACCTATACTTTGTTTCAGGCGAGTTTCCCATTCAAATGCATGTAACAGTGAGAAACGCATTGTCTTGGCGAAATAAAGCGTTTTTGAACAACTTCATATAAATCGCTGTAACTTTTGATAGAAGACTCAGACAAACATGTTTATGGCTTTATCTTATAGAACTCAATATCCCCGTGCTTGGCCAAACAGGTTTTGCAGCCGTTTGAGCTAAGATTTTAAAATTATTCACATAATGAAAACCTATACTTTGTTTCAGGCGAGTTTCCCATTCAAATGCATGTAACAGTGAGAAACGCATTGTCTTGGCGAAATAAAGCGTTTTTGAACAACTTCATATAAATCGCTGTAACTTTTGATAGAAGACTCAGACAAACATGTTTATGGCTTTATCTTATAGAACTCAATATCCCCGTGCTTGGGCAAACAGGTTTTGCAGCCGTTTGAGCTAAGATTTTAAAATTATTCACATAATGAAAACCTATACTTTGTTTCAGGCGAGTTTCCCATTCAAATGCATGTAACAGTGAGAAACGCATTGTCTTGGCGAAATAAAGTTTTTTTTGAACAACTTCATATAAATCGCTGTAACTTTTGATAGAAGACTCAGACAAACATGTTTATGGCTTTATCTTATAGAACTCAATATCCCCGTGCTGGGCAAACAGGTTTTGCAGCCGTTTGAGCTAAGATTTTAAAATTATTCACATAATGAAAACCTATACTTTGTTTCAGGCGAGTTTCCCATTCAAATGCATGTAACAGTGAGAAACGCATTGTCTTGGCGAAATAAAGCGTTTTTGAACAACTTCATATAAATCGCTGTAACTTTTGATAGAAGACTCAGACAAACATGTTTATGGCTTTATCTTATAGAACTCAATATCCCCGTGCTGGGCAAACAGGTTTTGCAGCCGTTTGAGCTAAGATTTTAAAATTATTCACATAATGAAAACCTATACTTTGTTTCAGGCGAGTTTCCCATTCAAATGCATGTAACAGTGAGAAACGCATTGTCTTGGCGAAATAAAGCGTTTTTGAACAACTTCATATAAATCGCTGTAACTTTTGATAGAAGACTCAGACAAACATGTTTATGGCTTTATCTTATAGAACTCAATATCCCCGTGCTGGGCAAACAGGTTTTGCAGCCGTTTGAGCTAAGATTTTAAAATTATTCACATAATGAAAACCTATACTTTGTTTCAGGCGAGTTTCCCATTCAAATGCATGTAACAGTGAGAAACGCATTGTCTTGGCGAAATAAAGCGTTTTTGAACAACTTCATATAAATCGCTGTAACTTTTGATAGAAGACTCAGACAAACATGTTTATGGCTTTAGCTTATAGAACTCAATATCCCCGTGCTGGGCAACCAGAACAGGTTTTGCAGCCGTTTGAGCTAAGATTTTAAAATTATTCACATAATGAAAACCTATACTTTGTTTCAGGCGAGTTTCCCATTCAAATGCATGTAACAGTGAGAAACGCATTGTCTTGGCGAAATAAAGCGTTTTTGAACAACTTCATATAAATCGCTGTAACTTTTGATAGAAGACTCAGACAAACATGTTTATGGCTTTATCTTATAGAACTCAATATCCCCGTGCTGGGCAAACAGGTTTTGCAGCCGTTTGAGCTAAGATTTTAAAATTATTCACATAATGAAAACCTATACGTTGTTTCAGGCGAGTTTCCCATTCAAATGCATGTAACAGTGAGAAACGCATTGTCTTGGCGAAATAAAGCGTTTTTGAACAACTTCATATAAATCGCTGTAACTTTTGATAGAAGACTCAGACAAACATGTTTATGGCTTTATCTTATAGAACTCAATATCCCCGTGCTGGGCAAACAGGTTTTGCAGCCGTTTGAGCTAAGATTTTAAAATTATTCACATAATGAAAACCTATACTTTGTTTCAGGCGAGTTTCCCATTCAAATGCATGTAACAGTGAGAAACGCATTGTCTTGGCGAAATAAAGTTTTTTTTGAACAACTTCGTATAAATCGCTGTAACTTTTGATAAAGACTCAGACAAACATGTTTATGGCTTTATCTTATAGAACTCAATATCCCCGTGCTGGGCAAACAGGTTTTGCAGCCGTTTGAGCTAAGATTTTAAAATTATTCACATAATGAAAACCTATACTTTGTTTCAGGCGAGTTTCCCATTCAAATGCATGTAACAGTGAGAAACGCATTGTCTTGGCGAAATAAAGCGTTTTTGAACAACTTCGTATAAATCGCTGTAACTTTTGATAGAAGACTCAGACAAACATGTTTATGGCTTTATCTTATAGAACTCAATATCCCCGTGCTGGGCAAACAGAACAGGTTTTGCAGCCGTTTGAGCTAAGATTTTAAAATTATTCACATAATGAAAACCTATACTTTGTTTCAGGCGAGTTTCCCATTCAAATGCATGTAACAGTGAGAAACGCATTGTCTTGGCGAAATAAAGCGTTTTTGAACAACTTCATATAAATCGCTGTAACTTTTGATAGAAGACTCAGACAAACATGTTTATGGCTTTATCTTATAGAACTCAATATCCCCGTGCTTGGCCAAACAGGTTTTGCAGCCGTTTGAGCTAAGATTTTAAAATTATTCACATAATGAAAACCTATACTTTGTTTCAGGCGAGTTTCCCATTCAAATGCATGTAACAGTGAGAAACGCATTGTCTTGGCGAAATAAAGCGTTTTTGAACAACTTCATATAAATCGCTGTAACTTTTGATAGAAGACTCAGACAAACATGTTTATGGCTTTATCTTATAGAACTCAATATCCCCGTGCTGGGCAAACAGGTTTTGCAGCCGTTTGAGCTAAGATTTTGAAATTATTCACATAATGAAAACCTATACTTTGTTTCAGGCGAGTTTCCCATTCAAATGCATGTAACAGTGAGAAACGCATTGTCTTGGCGAAATAAAGCGTTTTTGAACAACTTCATATAAATCGCTGTAACTTTTGATAGAAGACTCAGACAAACATGTTTATGGCTTTAGCTTATAGAACTCAATATCCCCGTGCTGGGCAACCAGAACAGGTTTTGCAGCCGTTTGAGCTAAGATTTTAAAATTATTCACATAATGAAAACCTATACTTTGTTTCAGGCGAGTTTCCCATTCAAATGCATGTAACAGTGAGAAACGCATTGTCTTGGCGAAATAAAGCGTTTTTGAACAACTTCATATAAATCGCTGTAACTTTTGATAGAAGACTCAGACAAACATGTTTATGGCTTTATCTTATAGAACTCAATATCCCCGTGCTGGGCAAACAGGTTTTGCAGCCGTTTGAGCTAAGATTTTAAAATTATTCACATAATGAAAACCTATACGTTGTTTCAGGCGAGTTTCCCATTCAAATGCATGTAACAGTGAGAAACGCATTGTCTTGGCGAAATAAAGCGTTTTTGAACAACTTCATATAAATCGCTGTAACTTTTGATAAAGACTCAGACAAACATGTTTATGGCTTTATCTTATAGAACTCAATATCCCCGTGCTGGGCAAACAGGTTTTGCAGCCGTTTGAGCTAAGATTTTAAAATTATTCACATAATGAAAACCTATACTTTGTTTCAGGCGAGTTTCCCATTCAAATGCATGTAACAGTGAGAAACGCATTGTCTTGGCGAAATAAAGCGTTTTTGAACAACTTCGTATAAATCGCTGTAACTTTTGATAGAAGACTCAGACAAACATGTTTATGGCTTTATCTTATAGAACTCAATATCCCCGTGCTGGGCAAACAGAACAGGTTTTGCAGCCGTTTGAGCTAAGATTTTAAAATTATTCACATAATGAAAACCTATACTTTGTTTCAGGCGAGTTTCCCATTCAAATGCATGTAACAGTGAGAAACGCATTGTCTTGGCGAAATAAAGCGTTTTTGAACAACTTCATATAAATCGCTGTAACTTTTGATAGAAGACTCAGACAAACATGTTTATGGCTTTATCTTATAGAACTCAATATCCCCGTGCTTGGCCAAACAGGTTTTGCAGCCGTTTGAGCTAAGATTTTAAAATTATTCACATAATGAAAACCTATACTTTGTTTCAGGCGAGTTTCCCATTCAAATGCATGTAACAGTGAGAAACGCATTGTCTTGGCGAAATAAAGCGTTTTTGAACAACTTCATATAAATCGCTGTAACTTTTGATAGAAGACTCAGACAAACATGTTTATGGCTTTATCTTATAGAACTCAATATCCCCGTGCTTGGGCAAACAGGTTTTGCAGCCGTTTGAGCTAAGATTTTAAAATTATTCACATAATGAAAACCTATACTTTGTTTCAGGCGAGTTTCCCATTCAAATGCATGTAACAGTGAGAAACGCATTGTCTTGGCGAAATAAAGCGTTTTTGAACAACTTCATATAAATCGCTGTAACTTTTGATAGAAGACTCAGACAAACATGTTTATGGCTTTATCTTATAGAACTCAATATCCCCGTGCTTGGGCAAACAGGTTTTGCAGCCGTTTGAGCTAAGATTTTAAAATTATTCACATAATGAAAACCTATACTTTGTTTCAGGCGAGTTTCCCATTCAAATGCATGTAACAGTGAGAAACGCATTGTCTTGGCGAAATAAAGTTTTTTTTGAACAACTTCATATAAATCGCTGTAACTTTTGATAGAAGACTCAGACAAACATGTTTATGGCTTTATCTTATAGAACTCAATATCCCCGTGCTGGGCAAACAGGTTTTGCAGCCGTTTGAGCTAAGATTTTAAAATTATTCACATAATGAAAACCTATACTTTGTTTCAGGCGAGTTTCCCATTCAAATGCATGTAACAGTGAGAAACGCATTGTCTTGGCGAAATAAAGCGTTTTTGAACAACTTCATATAAATCGCTGTAACTTTTGATAGAAGACTCAGACAAACATGTTTATGGCTTTATCTTATAGAACTCAATATCCCCGTGCTGGGCAAACAGGTTTTGCAGCCGTTTGAGCTAAGATTTTAAAATTATTCACATAATGAAAACCTATACTTTGTTTCAGGCGAGTTTCCCATTCAAATGCATGTAACAGTGAGAAACGCATTGTCTTGGCGAAATAAAGCGTTTTTGAACAACTTCATATAAATCGCTGTAACTTTTGATAGAAGACTCAGACAAACATGTTTATGGCTTTATCTTATAGAACTCAATATCCCCGTGCTGGGCAACCAGAACAGGTTTTGCAGCCGTTTGAGCTAAGATTTTAAAATTATTCACATAATGAAAACCTATACTTTGTTTCAGGCGAGTTTCCCATTCAAATGCATGTAACAGTGAGAAACGCATTGTCTTGGCGAAATAAAGCGTTTTTGAACAACTTCATATAAATCGCTGTAACTTTTGATAGAAGACTCAGACAAACATGTTTATGGCTTTATCTTATAGAACTCAATATCCCCGTGCTGGGCAAACAGGTTTTGCAGCCGTTTGAGCTAAGATTTTAAAATTATTCACATAATGAAAACCTATACTTTGTTTCAGGCGAGTTTCCCATTCAAATGCATGTAACAGTGAGAAACGCATTGTCTTGGCGAAATAAAGCGTTTTTGAACAACTTCATATAAATCGCTGTAACTTTTGATAGAAGACTCAGACAAACATGTTTATGGCTTTATCTTATAGAACTCAATATCCCCGTGCTTGGGCAAACAGGTTTTGCAGCCGTTTGAGCTAAGATTTTAAAATTATTCACATAATGAAAACCTATACTTTGTTTCAGGCGAGTTTCCCATTCAAATGCATGTAACAGTGAGAAACGCATTGTCTTGGCGAAATAAAGCGTTTTTGAACAACTTCATATAAATCGCTGTAACTTTTGATAGAAGACTCAGACAAACATGTTTATGGCTTTATCTTATAGAACTCAATATCCCCGTGCTTGGGCAAACAGGTTTTGCAGCCGTTTGAGCTAAGATTTTAAAATTATTCACATAATGAAAACCTATACTTTGTTTCAGGCGAGTTTCCCATTCAAATGCATGTAACAGTGAGAAACGCATTGTCTTGGCGAAATAAAGTTTTTTTTGAACAACTTCATATAAATCGCTGTAACTTTTGATAGAAGACTCAGACAAACATGTTTATGGCTTTATCTTATAGAACTCAATATCCCCGTGCTGGGCAAACAGGTTTTGCAGCCGTTTGAGCTAAGATTTTAAAATTATTCACATAATGAAAACCTATACGTTGTTTCAGGCGAGTTTCCCATTCAAATGCATGTAACAGTGAGAAACGCATTGTCTTGGCGAAATAAAGCGTTTTTGAACAACTTCATATAAATCGCTGTAACTTTTGATAAAGACTCAGACAAACATGTTTATGGCTTTATCTTATAGAACTCAATATCCCCGTGCTGGGCAAACAGGTTTTGCAGCCGTTTGAGCTAAGATTTTAAAATTATTCACATAATGAAAACCTATACTTTGTTTCAGGCGAGTTTCCCATTCAAATGCATGTAACAGTGAGAAACGCATTGTCTTGGCGAAATAAAGCGTTTTTGAACAACTTCGTATAAATCGCTGTAACTTTTGATAGAAGACTCAGACAAACATGTTTATGGCTTTATCTTATAGAACTCAATATCCCCGTGCTGGGCAAACAGAACAGGTTTTGCAGCCGTTTGAGCTAAGATTTTAAAATTATTCACATAATGAAAACCTATACTTTGTTTCAGGCGAGTTTCCCATTCAAATGCATGTAACAGTGAGAAACGCATTGTCTTGGCGAAATAAAGCGTTTTTGAACAACTTCATATAAATCGCTGTAACTTTTGATAGAAGACTCAGACAAACATGTTTATGGCTTTATCTTATAGAACTCAATATCCCCGTGCTTGGCCAAACAGGTTTTGCAGCCGTTTGAGCTAAGATTTTAAAATTATTCACATAATGAAAACCTATACTTTGTTTCAGGCGAGTTTCCCATTCAAATGCATGTAACAGTGAGAAACGCATTGTCTTGGCGAAATAAAGCGTTTTTGAACAACTTCATATAAATCGCTGTAACTTTTGATAGAAGACTCAGACAAACATGTTTATGGCTTTATCTTATAGAACTCAATATCCCCGTGCTTGGGCAAACAGGTTTTGCAGCCGTTTGAGCTAAGATTTTAAAATTATTCACATAATGAAAACCTATACTTTGTTTCAGGCGAGTTTCCCATTCAAATGCATGTAACAGTGAGAAACGCATTGTCTTGGCGAAATAAAGCGTTTTTGAACAACTTCATATAAATCGCTGTAACTTTTGATAGAAGACTCAGACAAACATGTTTATGGCTTTATCTTATAGAACTCAATATCCCCGTGCTTGGGCAAACAGGTTTTGCAGCCGTTTGAGCTAAGATTTTAAAATTATTCACATAATGAAAACCTATACTTTGTTTCAGGCGAGTTTCCCATTCAAATGCATGTAACAGTGAGAAACGCATTGTCTTGGCGAAATAAAGCGTTTTTGAACAACTTCATATAAATCGCTGTAACTTTTGATAGAAGACTCAGACAAACATGTTTATGGCTTTATCTTATAGAACTCAATATCCCCGTGCTGGGCAAACAGGTTTTGCAGCCGTTTGAGCTAAGATTTTAAAATTATTCACATAATGAAAACCTATACTTTGTTTCAGGCGAGTTTCCCATTCAAATGCATGTAACAGTGAGAAACGCATTGTCTTGGCGAAATAAAGCGTTTTTGAACAACTTCATATAAATCGCTGTAACTTTTGATAGAAGACTCAGACAAACATGTTTATGGCTTTATCTTATAGAACTCAATATCCCCGTGCTGGGCAAACAGGTTTTGCAGCCGTTTGAGCTAAGATTTTAAAATTATTCACATAATGAAAACCTATACTTTGTTTCAGGCGAGTTTCCCATTCAAATGCATGTAACAGTGAGAAACGCATTGTCTTGGCGAAATAAAGCGTTTTTGAACAACTTCATATAAATCGCTGTAACTTTTGATAGAAGACTCAGACAAACATGTTTATGGCTTTATCTTATAGAACTCAATATCCCCGTGCTGGGCAACCAGAACAGGTTTTGCAGCCGTTTGAGCTAAGATTTTAAAATTATTCACATAATGAAAACCTATACTTTGTTTCAGGCGAGTTTCCCATTCAAATGCATGTAACAGTGAGAAACGCATTGTCTTGGCGAAATAAAGCGTTTTTGAACAACTTCATATAAATCGCTGTAACTTTTGATAGAAGACTCAGACAAACATGTTTATGGCTTTATCTTATAGAACTCAATATCCCCGTGCTGGGCAAACAGGTTTTGCAGCCGTTTGAGCTAAGATTTTAAAATTATTCACATAATGAAAACCTATACTTTGTTTCAGGCGAGTTTCCCATTCAAATGCATGTAACAGTGAGAAACGCATTGTCTTGGCGAAATAAAGCGTTTTTGAACAACTTCATATAAATCGCTGTAACTTTTGATAGAAGACTCAGACAAACATGTTTATGGCTTTATCTTATAGAACTCAATATCCCCGTGCTTGGCCAAACGGGTTTTGCAGCCGTTTGAGCTAAGATTTTAAAATTATTCACATAATGAAAACCTATACTTTGTTTCAGGCGAGTTTCCCATTCAAATGCATGTAACAGTGAGAAACGCATTGTCTTGGCGAAATAAAGCGTTTTTGAACAACTTCATATAAATCGCTGTAACTTTTGATAGAAGACTCAGACAAACATGTTTATGGCTTTATCTTATAGAACTCAATATCCCCGTGCTGGGCAAACAGGTTTTGCAGCCGTTTGAGCTAAGATTTTGAAATTATTCACATAATGAAAACCTATACTTTGTTTCAGGCGAGTTTCCCATTCAAATGCATGTAACAGTGAGAAACGCATTGTCTTGGCGAAATAAAGCGTTTTTGAACAACTTCATATAAATCGCTGTAACTTTTGATAGAAGACTCAGACAAACATGTTTATGGCTTTATCTTATAGAACTCAATATCCCCGTGCTTGGGCAAACAGGTTTTGCAGCCGTTTGAGCTAAGATTTTAAAATTATTCACATAATGAAAACCTATACTTTGTTTCAGGCGAGTTTCCCATTCAAATGCATGTAACAGTGAGAAACGCATTGTCTTGGCGAAATAAAGCGTTTTTGAACAACTTCATATAAATCGCTGTAACTTTTGATAGAAGACTCAGACAAACATGTTTATGGCTTTATCTTATAGAACTCAATATCCCCGTGCTTGGGCAAACAGGTTTTGCAGCCGTTTGAGCTAAGATTTTAAAATTATTCACATAATGAAAACCTATACTTTGTTTCAGGCGAGTTTCCCATTCAAATGCATGTAACAGTGAGAAACGCATTGTCTTGGCGAAATAAAGTTTTTTTTGAACAACTTCATATAAATCGCTGTAACTTTTGATAGAAGACTCAGACAAACATGTTTATGGCTTTATCTTATAGAACTCAATATCCCCGTGCTGGGCAAACAGGTTTTGCAGCCGTTTGAGCTAAGATTTTAAAATTATTCACATAATGAAAACCTATACTTTGTTTCAGGCGAGTTTCCCATTCAAATGCATGTAACAGTGAGAAACGCATTGTCTTGGCGAAATAAAGTTTTTTTTGAACAACTTCGTATAAATCGCTGTAACTTTTGATAGAAGACTCAGACAAACATGTTTATGGCTTTATCTTATAGAACTCAATATCCCCGTGCTGGGCAAACAGGTTTTGCAGCCGTTTGAGCTAAGATTTTAAAATTATTCACATAATGAAAACCTATACTTTGTTTCAGGCGAGTTTCCCATTCAAATGCATGTAACAGTGAGAAACGCATTGTCTTGGCGAAATAAAGCGTTTTTGAACAACTTCATATAAATCGCTGTAACTTTTGATAGAAGACTCAGACAAACATGTTTATGGCTTTATCTTATAGAACTCAATATCCCCGTTCTGGGCAAACAGAACAGGTTTTGCAGCCGTTTGAGCTAAGATTTTAAAATTATTCACATAATGAAAACCTATACTTTGTTTCAGGCGAGTTTCCCATTCAAATGCATGTAACAGTGAGAAACGCATTGTCTTGGCGAAATAAAGCGTTTTTGAACAACTTCATATAAATCGCTGTAACTTTTGATAGAAGACTCAGACAAACATGTTTATGGCTTTATCTTATAGAACTCAATATCCCCGTGCTGGGCAAACAGGTTTTGCAGCCGTTTGAGCTAAGATTTTAAAATTATTCACATAATGAAAACCTATACTTTGTTTCAGGCGAGTTTCCCATTCAAATGCATGTAACAGTGAGAAACGCATTGTCTTGGCGAAATAAAGTTTTTTTTGAACAACTTCATATAAATCGCTGTAACTTTTGATAGAAGACTCAGACAAACATGTTTATGGCTTTATCTTATAGAACTCAATATCCCCGTGCTGGGCAAACAGGTTTTGCAGCCGTTTGAGCTAAGATTTTAAAATTATTCACATAATGAAAACCTATACTTTGTTTCAGGCGAGTTTCCCATTCAAATGCATGTAACAGTGAGAAACGCATTGTCTTGGCGAAATAAAGCGTTTTTGAACAACTTCATATAAATCGCTGTAACTTTTGATAGAAGACTCAGACAAACATGTTTATGGCTTTATCTTATAGAACTCAATATCCCCGTGCTGGGCAAACAGAAGAGGTTTTGCAGCCGTTTGAGCTAAGATTTTAAAATTATTCACATAATGAAAACCTATACTTTGTTTCAGGCGAGTTTCCCATTCAAATGCATGTAACAGTGAGAAACGCATTGTCTTGGCGAAATAAAGCGTTTTTGAACAACTTCATATAAATCGCTGTAACTTTTGATAGAAGACTCAGACAAACATGTTTATGGCTTTATCTTATAGAACTCAATATCCCCGTGCTGGGCAAACAGGTTTTGCAGCCGTTTGAGCTAAGATTTTAAAATTATTCACATAATGAAAACCTATACTTTGTTTCAGGCGAGTTTCCCATTCAAATGCATGTAACAGTGAGAAACGCATTGTCTTGGCGAAATAAAGCGTTTTTGAACAACTTCATATAAATCGCTGTAACTTTTGATAGAAGACTCAGACAAACATGTTTATGGCTTTATCTTATAGAACTCAATATCCCCGTGCTGGGCAAACAGGTTTTGCAGCCGTTTGAGCTAAGATTTTAAAATTATTCACATAATGAAAACCTATACTTTGTTTCAGGCGAGTTTCCCATTCAAATGCATGTAACAGTGAGAAACGCATTGTCTTGGCGAAATAAAGCGTTTTTGAACAACTTCATATAAATCGCTGTAACTTTTGATAGAAGACTCAGACAAACATGTTTATGGCTTTATCTTATAGAACTCAATATCCCCGTTCTGGGCAAACAGAACAGGTTTTGCAGCCGTTTGAGCTAAGATTTTAAAATTATTCACATAATGAAAACCTATACTTTGTTTCAGGCGAGTTTCCCATTCAAATGCATGTAACAGTGAGAAACGCATTGTCTTGGCGAAATAAAGCGTTTTTGAACAACTTCATATAAATCGCTGTAACTTTTGATAGAAGACTCAGACAAACATGTTTATGGCTTTATCTTATAGAACTCAATATCCCCGTGCTGGGCAAACAGGTTTTGCAGCCGTTTGAGCTAAGATTTTAAAATTATTCACATAATGAAAACCTATACTTTGTTTCAGGCGAGTTTCCCATTCAAATGCATGTAACAGTGAGAAACGCATTGTCTTGGCGAAATAAAGTTTTTTTTGAACAACTTCATATAAATCGCTGTAACTTTTGATAGAAGACTCAGACAAACATGTTTATGGCTTTATCTTATAGAACTCAATATCCCCGTGCTGGGCAAACAGGTTTTGCAGCCGTTTGAGCTAAGATTTTAAAATTATTCACATAATGAAAACCTATACTTTGTTTCAGGCGAGTTTCCCATTCAAATGCATGTAACAGTGAGAAACGCATTGTCTTGGCGAAATAAAGCGTTTTTGAACAACTTCATATAAATCGCTGTAACTTTTGATAGAAGACTCAGACAAACATGTTTATGGCTTTATCTTATAGAACTCAATATCCCCGTGCTGGGCAAACAGAAGAGGTTTTGCAGCCGTTTGAGCTAAGATTTTAAAATTATTCACATAATGAAAACCTATACTTTGTTTCAGGCGAGTTTCCCATTCAAATGCATGTAACAGTGAGAAACGCATTGTCTTGGCGAAATAAAGCGTTTTTGAACAACTTCATATAAATCGCTGTAACTTTTGATAGAAGACTCAGACAAACATGTTTATGGCTTTATCTTATAGAACTCAATATCCCCGTGCTGGGCAAACAGGTTTTGCAGCCGTTTGAGCTAAGATTTTAAAATTATTCACATAATGAAAACCTATACTTTGTTTCAGGCGAGTTTCCCATTCAAATGCATGTAACAGTGAGAAACGCATTGTCTTGGCGAAATAAAGCGTTTTTGAACAACTTCATATAAATCGCTGTAACTTTTGATAGAAGACTCAGACAAACATGTTTATGGCTTTATCTTATAGAACTCAATATCCCCGTGCTGGGCAAACAGGTTTTGCAGCCGTTTGAGCTAAGATTTTAAAATTATTCACATAATGAAAACCTATACGTTGTTTCAGGCGAGTTTCCCATTCAAATGCATGTAACAGTGAGAGACGCATTGTCTTGGCGAAATAAAGCGTTTTTGAACAACTTCATATAAATCGCTGTAACTTTTGATAGAAGACTCAGACAAACATGTTTATGGCTTTATCTTATAGAACTCAATATCCCCGTGCTGGGCAAACAGGTTTTGCAGCCGTTTGAGCTAAGATTTTAAAATTATTCACATAATGAAAACCTATACTTTGTTTCAGGCGAGTTTCCCATTCAAATGCATGTAACAGTGAGAAACGCATTGTCTTGGCGAAATAAAGTTTTTTTTGAACAACTTCATATAAATCGCTGTAACTTTTGATAGAAGACTCAGACAAACATGTTTATGGCTTTATCTTATAGAACTCAATATCCCCGTTCTGGGCAAACAGAACAGGTTTTGCAGCCGTTTGAGCTAAGATTTTAAAATTATTCACATAATGAAAACCTATACGTTGTTTCAGGCGAGTTTCCCATTCAAATGCATGTAACAGTGAGAAACGCATTGTCTTGGCGAAATAAAGCGTTTTTGAACAACTTCATATAAATCGCTGTAACTTTTGATAGAAGACTCAGACAAACATGTTTATGGCTTTATCTTATAGAACTCAATATCCCCGTGCTGGGCAAACAGGTTTTGCAGCCGTTTGAGCTAAGATTTTAAAATTATTCACATAATGAAAACCTATACTTTGTTTCAGGCGAGTTTCCCATTCAAATGCATGTAACAGTGAGAAACGCATTGTCTTGGCGAAATAAAGTTTTTTTTGAACAACTTCATATAAATCGCTGTAACTTTTGATAGAAGACTCAGACAAACATGTTTATGGCTTTATCTTATAGAACTCAATATCCCCGTGCTGGGCAAACAGGTTTTGCAGCCGTTTGAGCTAAGATTTTAAAATTATTCACATAATGAAAACCTATACTTTGTTTCAGGCGAGTTTCCCATTCAAATGCATGTAACAGTGAGAAACGCATTGTCTTGGCGAAATAAAGCGTTTTTGAACAACTTCATATAAATCGCTGTAACTTTTGATAGAAGACTCAGACAAACATGTTTATGGCTTTATCTTATAGAACTCAATATCCCCGTGCTGGGCAAACAGGTTTTGCAGCCGTTTGAGCTAAGATTTTAAAATTATTCACATAATGAAAACCTATACTTTGTTTCAGGCGAGTTTCCCATTCAAATGCATGTAACAGTGAGAAACGCATTGTCTTGGCGAAATAAAGCGTTTTTGAACAACTTCATATAAATCGCTGTAACTTTTGATAGAAGACTCAGACAAACATGTTTATGGCTTTATCTTATAGAACTCAATATCCCCGTGCTGGGCAAACAGGTTTTGCAGCCGTTTGAGCTAAGATTTTAAAATTATTCACATAATGAAAACCTATACTTTGTTTCAGGCGAGTTTCCCATTCAAATGCATGTAACAGTGAGAAACGCATTGTCTTGGCGAAATAAAGCGTTTTTGAACAACTTCATATAAATCGCTGTAACTTTTGATAGAAGACTCAGACAAACATGTTTATGGCTTTATCTTATAGAACTCAATATCCCCGTGCTGGGCAAACAGGTTTTGCAGCCGTTTGAGCTAAGATTTTAAAATTATTCACATAATGAAAACCTATACGTTGTTTCAGGCGAGTTTCCCATTCAAATGCATGTAACAGTGAGAAACGCATTGTCTTGGCGAAATAAAGCGTTTTTGAACAACTTCATATAAATCGCTGTAACTTTTGATAGAAGACTCAGACAAACATGTTTATGGCTTTATCTTATAGAACTCAATATCCCCGTGCTGGGCAAACAGGTTTTGCAGCCGTTTGAGCTAAGATTTTAAAATTATTCACATAATGAAAACCTATACTTTGTTTCAGGCGAGTTTCCCATTCAAATGCATGTAACAGTGAGAAACGCATTGTCTTGGCGAAATAAAGCGTTTTTGAACAACTTCATATAAATCGCTGTAACTTTTGATAGAAGACTCAGACAAACATGTTTATGGCTTTATCTTATAGAACTCAATATCCCCGTGCTGGGCAAACAGGTTTTGCAGCCGTTTGAGCTAAGATTTTAAAATTATTCACATAATGAAAACCTATACTTTGTTTCAGGCGAGTTTCCCATTCAAATGCATGTAACAGTGAGAAACGCATTGTCTTGGCGAAATAAAGCGTTTTTGAACAACTTCATATAAATCGCTGTAACTTTTGATAGAAGACTCAGACAAACATGTTTATGGCTTTATCTTATAGAACTCAATATCCCCGTGCTGGGCAAACAGGTTTTGCAGCCGTTTGAGCTAAGATTTTAAAATTATTCACATAATGAAAACCTATACTTTGTTTCAGGCGAGTTTCCCATTCAAATGCATGTAACAGTGAGAAACGCATTGTCTTGGCGAAATAAAGTTTTTTTTGAACAACTTCATATAAATCGCTGTAACTTTTGATGGAAGACTCAGACAAACATGTTTATGGCTTTATCTTATAGAACTCAATATCCCCGTGCTGGGCAAACAGGTTTTGCAGCCGTTTGAGCTAAGATTTTAAAATTATTCACATAATGAAAACCTATACTTTGTTTCAGGCGAGTTTCCCATTCAAATGCATGTAACAGTGAGAAACGCATTGTCTTGGCGAAATAAAGCGTTTTTGAACAACTTCATATAAATCGCTGTAACTTTTGATAGAAGACTCAGACAAACATGTTTATGGCTTTATCTTATAGAACTCAATATCCCCGTTCTGGGCAAACAGAACAGGTTTTGCAGCCGTTTGAGCTAAGATTTTAAAATTATTCACATAATGAAAACCTATACGTTGTTTCAGGCGAGTTTCCCATTCAAATGCATGTAACAGTGAGAAACGCATTGTCTTGGCGAAATAAAGCGTTTTTGAACAACTTCATATAAATCGCTGTAACTTTTGATAGAAGACTCAGACAAACATGTTTATGGCTTTATCTTATAGAACTCAATATCCCCGTGCTGGGCAACCAGAACAGGTTTTGCAGCCGTTTGAGCTAAGATTTTAAAATTATTCACATAATGAAAACCTATACTTTGTTTCAGGCGAGTTTCCCATTCAAATGCATGTAACAGTGAGAAACGCATTGTCTTGGCGAAATAAAGCGTTTTTGAACAACTTCATATAAATCGCTGTAACTTTTGATAGAAGACTCAGACAAACATGTTTATGGCTTTATCTTATAGAACTCAATATCCCCGTGCTGGGCAAACAGGTTTTGCAGCCGTTTGAGCTAAGATTTTAAAATTATTCACATAATGAAAACCTATACGTTGTTTCAGGCGAGTTTCCCATTCAAATGCATGTAACAGTGAGAAACGCATTGTCTTGGCGAAATAAAGTTTTTTTTGAACAACTTCATATAAATCGCTGTAACTTTTGATAGAAGACTCAGACAAACATGTTTATGGCTTTATCTTATAGAACTCAATATCCCCGTGCTGGGCAAACAGGTTTTGCAGCCGTTTGAGCTAAGATTTTAAAATTATTCACATAATGAAAACCTATACTTTGTTTCAGGCGAGTTTCCCATTCAAATGCATGTAACAGTGAGAAACGCATTGTCTTGGCGAAATAAAGCGTTTTTGAACAACTTCATATAAATCGCTGTAACTTTTGATAGAAGACTCAGACAAACATGTTTATGGCTTTATCTTATAGAACTCAATATCCCCGTGCTGGGCAAACAGGTTTTGCAGCCGTTTGAGCTAAGATTTTAAAATTATTCACATAATGAAAACCTATACTTTGTTTCAGGCGAGTTTCCCATTCAAATGCATGTAACAGTGAGAAACACACTGTCTTGGCGAAATAAAGCGTTTTTGAACAACTTCATATAAATCGCTGTAACTTTTGATAGAAGACTCAGACAAACATGTTTATGGCTTTATCTTATAGAACTCAATATCCCCGTGCTGGGCAAACAGAAGAGGTTTTGCAGCCGTTTGAGCTAAGATTTTAAAATTATTCACATAATGAAAACCTATACTTTGTTTCAGGCGAGTTTCCCATTCAAATGCATGTAACAGTGAGAAACGCATTGTCTTGGCGAAATAAAGCGTTTTTGAACAACTTCATATAAATCGCTGTAACTTTTGATAGAAGACTCAGACAAACATGTTTATGGCTTTATCTTATAGAACTCAATATCCCCGTGCTGGGCAAACAGAACAGGTTTTGCAGCCGTTTGAGCTAAGATTTTAAAATTATTCACATAATGAAAACCTATACTTTGTTTCAGGCGAGTTTCCCATTCAAATGCATGTAACAGTGAGAAACGCATTGTCTTGGCGAAATAAAGCTTTTTGAACAACTTCATATAAATCGCTGTAACTTTTGATAGAAGACTCAGACAAACATGTTTATGGCTTTATCTTATAGAACTCAATATCCCCGTGCTGGGCAAACAGGTTTTGCAGCCGTTTGAGCTAAGATTTTAAAATTATTCACATAATGAAAACCTATACTTTGTTTCAGGCGAGTTTCCCATTCAAATGCATGTAACAGTGAGAAACGCATTGTCTTGGCGAAATAAAGCGTTTTTGAACAACTTCATATAAATCGCTGTAACTTTTGATAGAAGACTCAGACAAACATGTTTATGGCTTTATCTTATAGAACTCAATATCCCCGTGCTTGGGCAAACAGGTTTTGCAGCCGTTTGAGCTAAGATTTTAAAATTATTCACATAATGAAAACCTATACTTTGTTTCAGGCGAGTTTCCCATTCAAATGCATGTAACAGTGAGAAACGCATTGTCTTGGCGAAATAAAGCGTTTTTGAACAACTTCATATAAATCGCTGTAACTTTTGATAGAAGACTCAGACAAACATGTTTATGGCTTTATCTTATAGAACTCAATATCCCCGTGCTGGGCAAACAGGTTTTGCAGCCGTTTGAGCTAAGATTTTAAAATTATTCACATAATGAAAACCTATACTTTGTTTCAGGCGAGTTTCCCATTCAAATGCATGTAACAGTGAGAAACGCATTGTCTTGGCGAAATAAAGCGTTTTTGAACAACTTCATATAAATCGCTGTAACTTTTGATAGAAGACTCAGACAAACATGTTTATGGCTTTATCTTATAGAACTCAATATCCCCGTGCTGGGCAAACAGGTTTTGCAGCCGTTTGAGCTAAGATTTTAAAATTATTCACATAATGAAAACCTATACTTTGTTTCAGGCGAGTTTCCCATTCAAATGCATGTAACAGTGAGAAACGCATTGTCTTGGCGAAATAAAGCGTTTTTGAACAACTTCATATAAATCGCTGTAACTTTTGATAGAAGACTCAGACAAACATGTTTATGGCTTTATCTTATAGAACTCAATATCCCCGTGCTGGGCAAACAGGTTTTGCAGCCGTTTGAGCTAAGATTTTAAAATTATTCACATAATGAAAACCTATACTTTGTTTCAGGCGAGTTTTACATTCAAATGCATGTAACAGTGAGAAACGCATTGTCTTGGCGAAATAAAGCGTTTTTGAACAACTTCATATAAATCGCTGTAACTTTTGATAGAAGACTCAGACAAACATGTTTATGGCTTTATCTTATAGAACTCAATATCCCCGTGCTGGGCAAACAGGTTTTGCAGCCGTTTGAGCTAAGATTTTAAAATTATTCACATAATGAAAACCTATACTTTGTTTCAGGCGAGTTTCCCATTCAAATGCATGTAACAGTGAGAAACGCATTGTCTTGGCGAAATAAAGCGTTTTTGAACAACTTCATATAAATCGCTGTAACTTTTGATAGAAGACTCAGACAAACATGTTTATGGCTTTATCTTATAGAACTCAATATCCCCGTGCTGGGCAAACAGGTTTTGCAGCCGTTTGAGCTAAGATTTTAAAATTATTCACATAATGAAAACCTATACGTTGTTTCAGGCGAGTTTCCCATTCAAATGCATGTAACAGTGAGAAACGCATTGTCTTGGCGAAATAAAGCTTTTTGAACAACTTCATATAAATCGCTGTAACTTTTGATAGAAGACTCAGACAAACATGTTTATGGCTTTATCTTATAGAACTCAATATCCCCGTGCTGGGCAAACAGGTTTTGCAGCCGTTTGAGCTAAGATTTTAAAATTATTCACATAATGAAAACCTATACTTTGTTTCAGGCGAGTTTCCCATTCAAATGCATGTAACAGTGAGAAACGCATTGTCTTGGCGAAATAAAGCGTTTTTGAACAACTTCATATAAATCGCTGTAACTTTTGATAGAAGACTCAGACAAACATGTTTATGGCTTTATCTTATAGAACTCAATATCCCCGTGCTTGGGCAAACAGGTTTTGCAGCCGTTTGAGCTAAGATTTTAAAATTATTCACATAATGAAAACCTATACTTTGTTTCAGGCGAGTTTCCCATTCAAATGCATGTAACAGTGAGAAACGCATTGTCTTGGCGAAATAAAGCGTTTTTGAACAACTTCATATAAATCGCTGTAACTTTTGATAGAAGACTCAGACAAACATGTTTATGGCTTTATCTTATAGAACTCAATATCCCCGTGCTGGGCAAACAGGTTTTGCAGCCGTTTGAGCTAAGATTTTAAAATTATTCACATAATGAAAACCTATACGTTGTTTCAGGCGAGTTTCCCATTCAAATGCATGTAACAGTGAGAAACGCATTGTCTTGGCGAAATAAAGCGTTTTTGAACAACTTCATATAAATCGCTGTAACTTTTGATAGAAGACTCAGACAAACATGTTTATGGCTTTATCTTATAGAACTCAATATCCCCGTGCTGGGCAAACAGAAGAGGTTTTGCAGCCGTTTGAGCTAAGATTTTAAAATTATTCACATAATGAAAACCTATACTTTGTTTCAGGCGAGTTTCCCATTCAAATGCATGTAACAGTGAGAAACGCATTGTCTTGGCGAAATAAAGCGTTTTTGAACAACTTCATATAAATCGCTGTAACTTTTGATAGAAGACTCAGACAAACATGTTTATGGCTTTATCTTATAGAACTCAATATCCCCGTGCTGGGCAAACAGAACAGGTTTTGCAGCCGTTTGAGCTAAGATTTTAAAATTATTCACATAATGAAAACCTATACTTTGTTTCAGGCGAGTTTCCCATTCAAATGCATGTAACAGTGAGAAACGCATTGTCTTGGCGAAATAAAGCGTTTTTGAACAACTTCATATAAATCGCTGTAACTTTTGATAGAAGACTCAGACAAACATGTTTATGGCTTTATCTTATAGAACTCAATATCCCCGTGCTGGGCAAACAGGTTTTGCAGCCGTTTGAGCTAAGATTTTAAAATTATTCACATAATGAAAACCTATACGTTGTTTCAGGCGAGTTTCCCATTCAAATGCATGTAACAGTGAGAAACGCATTGTCTTGGCGAAATAAAGCTTTTTGAACAACTTCATATAAATCGCTGTAACTTTTGATAGAAGACTCAGACAAACATGTTTATGGCTTTATCTTATAGAACTCAATATCCCCGTGCTGGGCAAACAGGTTTTGCAGCCGTTTGAGCTAAGATTTTAAAATTATTCACATAATGAAAACCTATACTTTGTTTCAGGCGAGTTTCCCATTCAAATGCATGTAACAGTGAGAAACGCATTGTCTTGGCGAAATAAAGCGTTTTTGAACAACTTCATATAAATCGCTGTAACTTTTGATAGAAGACTCAGACAAACATGTTTATGGCTTTATCTTATAGAACTCAATATCCCCGTGCTTGGGCAAACAGGTTTTGCAGCCGTTTGAGCTAAGATTTTAAAATTATTCACATAATGAAAACCTATACTTTGTTTCAGGCGAGTTTCCCATTCAAATGCATGTAACAGTGAGAAACGCATTGTCTTGGCGAAATAAAGCGTTTTTGAACAACTTCATATAAATCGCTGTAACTTTTGATAGAAGACTCAGACAAACATGTTTATGGCTTTATCTTATAGAACTCAATATCCCCGTGCTGGGCAAACAGGTTTTGCAGCCGTTTGAGCTAAGATTTTAAAATTATTCACATAATGAAAACCTATACTTTGTTTCAGGCGAGTTTCCCATTCAAATGCATGTAACAGTGAGAAACGCATTGTCTTGGCGAAATAAAGCGTTTTTGAACAACTTCATATAAATCGCTGTAACTTTTGATAGAAGACTCAGACAAACATGTTTATGGCTTTATCTTATAGAACTCAATATCCCCGTGCTGGGCAAACAGGTTTTGCAGCCGTTTGAGCTAAGATTTTAAAATTATTCACATAATGAAAACCTATACTTTGTTTCAGGCGAGTTTTACATTCAAATGCATGTAACAGTGAGAAACGCATTGTCTTGGCGAAATAAAGCGTTTTTGAACAACTTCATATAAATCGCTGTAACTTTTGATAGAAGACTCAGACAAACATGTTTATGGCTTTATCTTATAGAACTCAATATCCCCGTGCTGGGCAAACAGGTTTTGCAGCCGTTTGAGCTAAGATTTTAAAATTATTCACATAATGAAAACCTATACTTTGTTTCAGGCGAGTTTCCCATTCAAATGCATGTAACAGTGAGAAACGCATTGTCTTGGCGAAATAAAGCGTTTTTGAACAACTTCATATAAATCGCTGTAACTTTTGATAGAAGACTCAGACAAACATGTTTATGGCTTTATCTTATAGAACTCAATATCCCCGTGCTGGGCAAACAGGTTTTGCAGCCGTTTGAGCTAAGATTTTAAAATTATTCACATAATGAAAACCTATACTTTGTTTCAGGCGAGTTTTACATTCAAATGCATGTAACAGTGAGAAACGCATTGTCTTGGCGAAATAAAGCGTTTTTGAACAACTTCATATAAATCGCTGTAACTTTTGATAGAAGACTCAGACAAACATGTTTATGGCTTTATCTTATAGAACTCAATATCCCCGTGCTGGGCAAACAGGTTTTGCAGCCGTTTGAGCTAAGATTTTAAAATTATTCACATAATGAAAACCTATACGTTGTTTCAGGCGAGTTTCCCATTCAAATGCATGTAACAGTGAGAAACGCATTGTCTTGGCGAAATAAAGCGTTTTTGAACAACTTCATATAAATCGCTGTAACTTTTGATAGAAGACTCAGACAAACATGTTTATGGCTTTATCTTATAGAACTCAATATCCCCGTGCTGGGCAAACAGGTTTTGCAGCCGTTTGAGCTAAGATTTTAAAATTATTCACATAATGAAAACCTATACGTTGTTTCAGGCGAGTTTCCCATTCAAATGCATGTAACAGTGAGAAACGCATTGTCTTGGCGAAATAAAGCGTTTTTGAACAACTTCATATAAATCGCTGTAACTTTTGATAGAAGACTCAGACAAACATGTTTATGGCTTTATCTTATAGAACTCAATATCCCCGTGCTGGGCAAACAGAACAGGTTTTGCAGCCGTTTGAGCTAAGATTTTAAAATTATTCACATAATGAAAACCTATACGTTGTTTCAGGCGAGTTTCCCATTCAAATGCATGTAACAGTGAGAAACGCATTGTCTTGGCGAAATAAAGCGTTTTTGAACAACTTCATATAAATCGCTGTAACTTTTGATAGAAGACTCAGACAAACATGTTTATGGCTTTATCTTATAGAACTCAATATCCCCGTGCTGGGCAAACAGAACAGGTTTTGCAGCCGTTTGAGCTAAGATTTTAAAATTATTCACATAATGAAAACCTATACTTTGTTTCAGGCGAGTTTCCCATTCAAATGCATGTAACAGTGAGAAACGCATTGTCTTGGCGAAATAAAGCGTTTTTGAACAACTTCATATAAATCGCTGTAACTTTTGATAGAAGACTCAGACAAACATGTTTATGGCTTTATCTTATAGAACTCAATATCCCCGTTCTGGGCAAACAGAACAGGTTTTGCAGCCGTTTGAGCTAAGATTTTAAAATTATTCACATAATGAAAACCTATACGTTGTTTCAGGCGAGTTTCCCATTCAAATGCATGTAACAGTGAGAAACGCATTGTCTTGGCGAAATAAAGCGTTTTTGAACAACTTCATATAAATCGCTGTAACTTTTGATAGAAGACTCAGACAAACATGTTTATGGCTTTATCTTATAGAACTCAATATCCCCGTGCTGGGCAAACAGGTTTTGCAGCCGTTTGAGCTAAGATTTTAAAATTATTCACATAATGAAAACCTATACTTTGTTTCAGGCGAGTTTCCCATTCAAATGCATGTAACAGTGAGAAACGCATTGTCTTGGCGAAATAAAGTTTTTTTTGAACAACTTCATATAAATCGCTGTAACTTTTGATAGAAGACTCAGACAAACATGTTTATGGCTTTATCTTATAGAACTCAATATCCCCGTGCTGGGCAAACAGGTTTTGCAGCCGTTTGAGCTAAGATTTTAAAATTATTCACATAATGAAAACCTATACTTTGTTTCAGGCGAGTTTCCCATTCAAATGCATGTAACAGTGAGAAACGCATTGTCTTGGCGAAATAAAGCGTTTTTGAACAACTTCATATAAATCGCTGTAACTTTTGATAGAAGACTCAGACAAACATGTTTATGGCTTTATCTTATAGAACTCAATATCCCCGTGCTGGGCAAACAGGTTTTGCAGCCGTTTGAGCTAAGATTTTAAAATTATTCACATAATGAAAACCTATACTTTGTTTCAGGCGAGTTTCCCATTCAAATGCATGTAACAGTGAGAAACGCATTGTCTTGGCGAAATAAAGTTTTTTTTGAACAACTTCGTATAAATCGCTGTAACTTTTGATAAAGACTCAGACAAACATGTTTATGGCTTTATCTTATAGAACTCAATATCCCCGTTCTGGGCAAACAGAACAGGTTTTGCAGCCGTTTGAGCTAAGATTTTAAAATTATTCACATAATGAAAACCTATACGTTGTTTCAGGCGAGTTTCCCATTCAAATGCATGTAACAGTGAGAAACGCATTGTCTTGGCGAAATAAAGCGTTTTTGAACAACTTCATATAAATCGCTGTAACTTTTGATAGAAGACTCAGACAAACATGTTTATGGCTTTATCTTATAGAACTCAATATCCCCGTGCTGGGCAAACAGGTTTTGCAGCCGTTTGAGCTAAGATTTTAAAATTATTCACATAATGAAAACCTATACTTTGTTTCAGGCGAGTTTCCCATTCAAATGCATGTAACAGTGAGAAACGCATTGTCTTGGCGAAATAAAGTTTTTTTTGAACAACTTCATATAAATCGCTGTAACTTTTGATAGAAGACTCAGACAAACATGTTTATGGCTTTATCTTATAGAACTCAATATCCCCGTGCTGGGCAAACAGGTTTTGCAGCCGTTTGAGCTAAGATTTTAAAATTATTCACATAATGAAAACCTATACTTTGTTTCAGGCGAGTTTCCCATTCAAATGCATGTAACAGTGAGAAACGCATTGTCTTGGCGAAATAAAGCGTTTTTGAACAACTTCATATAAATCGCTGTAACTTTTGATAGAAGACTCAGACAAACATGTTTATGGCTTTATCTTATAGAACTCAATATCCCCGTGCTGGGCAAACAGGTTTTGCAGCCGTTTGAGCTAAGATTTTAAAATTATTCACATAATGAAAACCTATACTTTGTTTCAGGCGAGTTTCCCATTCAAATGCATGTAACAGTGAGAAACGCATTGTCTTGGCGAAATAAAGCGTTTTTGAACAACTTCATATAAATCGCTGTAACTTTTGATAGAAGACTCAGACAAACATGTTTATGGCTTTATCTTATAGAACTCAATATCCCCGTGCTGGGCAAACAGGTTTTGCAGCCGTTTGAGCTAAGATTTTAAAATTATTCACATAATGAAAACCTATACTTTGTTTCAGGCGAGTTTCCCATTCAAATGCATGTAACAGTGAGAAACGCATTGTCTTGGCGAAATAAAGTTTTTTTTGAACAACTTCATATAAATCGCTGTAACTTTTGATAGAAGACTCAGACAAACATGTTTATGGCTTTATCTTATAGAACTCAATATCCCCGTGCTGGGCAAACAGGTTTTGCAGCCGTTTGAGCTAAGATTTTAAAATTATTCACATAATGAAAACCTATACTTTGTTTCAGGCGAGTTTCCCATTCAAATGCATGTAACAGTGAGAAACGCATTGTCTTGGCGAAATAAAGCGTTTTTGAACAACTTCATATAAATCGCTGTAACTTTTGATAGAAGACTCAGACAAACATGTTTATGGCTTTATCTTATAGAACTCAATATCCCCGTGCTGGGCAAACAGGTTTTGCAGCCGTTTGAGCTAAGATTTTAAAATTATTCACATAATGAAAACCTATACTTTGTTTCAGGCGAGTTTCCCATTCAAATGCATGTAACAGTGAGAAACGCATTGTCTTGGCGAAATAAAGTTTTTTTTGAACAACTTCGTATAAATCGCTGTAACTTTTGATAAAGACTCAGACAAACATGTTTATGGCTTTATCTTATAGAACTCAATATCCCCGTGCTGGGCAAACAGAAGAGGTTTTGCAGCCGTTTGAGCTAAGATTTTAAAATTATTCACATAATGAAAACCTATACTTTGTTTCAGGCGAGTTTCCCATTCAAATGCATGTAACAGTGAGAAACGCATTGTCTTGGCGAAATAAAGCGTTTTTGAACAACTTCATATAAATCGCTGTAACTTTTGATAGAAGACTCAGACAAACATGTTTATGGCTTTATCTTATAGAACTCAATATCCCCGTGCTGGGCAAACAGGTTTTGCAGCCGTTTGAGCTAAGATTTTAAAATTATTCACATAATGAAAACCTATACTTTGTTTCAGGCGAGTTTCCCATTCAAATGCATGTAACAGTGAGAAACGCATTGTCTTGGCGAAATAAAGCGTTTTTGAACAACTTCATATAAATCGCTGTAACTTTTGATAGAAGACTCAGACAAACATGTTTATGGCTTTATCTTATAGAACTCAATATCCCCGTGCTGGGCAAACAGGTTTTGCAGCCGTTTGAGCTAAGATTTTAAAATTATTCACATAATGAAAACCTATACGTTGTTTCAGGCGAGTTTCCCATTCAAATGCATGTAACAGTGAGAAACGCATTGTCTTGGCGAAATAAAGCGTTTTTGAACAACTTCATATAAATCGCTGTAACTTTTGATAGAAGACTCAGACAAACATGTTTATGGCTTTATCTTATAGAACTCAATATCCCCGTGCTGGGCAAACAGAAGAGGTTTTGCAGCCGTTTGAGCTAAGATTTTAAAATTATTCACATAATGAAAACCTATACTTTGTTTCAGGCGAGTTTCCCATTCAAATGCATGTAACAGTGAGAAACGCATTGTCTTGGCGAAATAAAGCGTTTTTGAACAACTTCATATAAATCGCTGTAACTTTTGATAGAAGACTCAGACAAACATGTTTATGGCTTTATCTTATAGAACTCAATATCCCCGTGCTGGGCAAACAGGTTTTGCAGCCGTTTGAGCTAAGATTTTAAAATTATTCACATAATGAAAACCTATACTTTGTTTCAGGCGAGTTTCCCATTCAAATGCATGTAACAGTGAGAAACGCATTGTCTTGGCGAAATAAAGCGTTTTTGAACAACTTCATATAAATCGCTGTAACTTTTGATAGAAGACTCAGACAAACATGTTTATGGCTTTATCTTATAGAACTCAATATCCCCGTTCTGGGCAAACAGAACAGGTTTTGCAGCCGTTTGAGCTAAGATTTTAAAATTATTCACATAATGAAAACCTATACTTTGTTTCAGGCGAGTTTCCCATTCAAATGCATGTAACAGTGAGAAACGCATTGTCTTGGCGAAATAAAGCGTTTTTGAACAACTTCATATAAATCGCTGTAACTTTTGATAGAAGACTCAGACAAACATGTTTATGGCTTTATCTTATAGAACTCAATATCCCCGTTCTGGGCAAACAGAACAGGTTTTGCAGCCGTTTGAGCTAAGATTTTAAAATTATTCACATAATGAAAACCTATACGTTGTTTCAGGCGAGTTTCCCATTCAAATGCATGTAACAGTGAGAAACGCATTGTCTTGGCGAAATAAAGCGTTTTTGAACAACTTCATATAAATCGCTGTAACTTTTGATAGAAGACTCAGACAAACATGTTTATGGCTTTATCTTATAGAACTCAATATCCCCGTGCTGGGCAAACAGGTTTTGCAGCCGTTTGAGCTAAGATTTTAAAATTATTCACATAATGAAAACCTATACTTTGTTTCAGGCGAGTTTCCCATTCAAATGCATGTAACAGTGAGAAACGCATTGTCTTGGCGAAATAAAGTTTTTTTTGAACAACTTCATATAAATCGCTGTAACTTTTGATAGAAGACTCAGACAAACATGTTTATGGCTTTATCTTATAGAACTCAATATCCCCGTGCTGGGCAAACAGGTTTTGCAGCCGTTTGAGCTAAGATTTTAAAATTATTCACATAATGAAAACCTATACTTTGTTTCAGGCGAGTTTCCCATTCAAATGCATGTAACAGTGAGAAACGCATTGTCTTGGCGAAATAAAGCGTTTTTGAACAACTTCATATAAATCGCTGTAACTTTTGATAGAAGACTCAGACAAACATGTTTATGGCTTTATCTTATAGAACTCAATATCCCCGTGCTGGGCAAACAGGTTTTGCAGCCGTTTGAGCTAAGATTTTAAAATTATTCACATAATGAAAACCTATACTTTGTTTCAGGCGAGTTTCCCATTCAAATGCATGTAACAGTGAGAAACGCATTGTCTTGGCGAAATAAAGCGTTTTTGAACAACTTCATATAAATCGCTGTAACTTTTGATAGAAGACTCAGACAAACATGTTTATGGCTTTATCTTATAGAACTCAATATCCCCGTGCTGGGCAAACAGGTTTTGCAGCCGTTTGAGCTAAGATTTTAAAATTATTCACATAATGAAAACCTATACGTTGTTTCAGGCGAGTTTCCCATTCAAATGCATGTAACAGTGAGAAACGCATTGTCTTGGCGAAATAAAGCGTTTTTGAACAACTTCATATAAATCGCTGTAACTTTTGATAGAAGACTCAGACAAACATGTTTATGGCTTTATCTTATAGAACTCAATATCCCCGTGCTGGGCAAACAGGTTTTGCAGCCGTTTGAGCTAAGATTTTAAAATTATTCACATAATGAAAACCTATACTTTGTTTCAGGCGAGTTTCCCATTCAAATGCATGTAACAGTGAGAAACGCATTGTCTTGGCGAAATAAAGTTTTTTTTGAACAACTTCGTATAAATCGCTGTAACTTTTGATAAAGACTCAGACAAACATGTTTATGGCTTTATCTTATAGAACTCAATATCCCCGTGCTGGGCAAACAGGTTTTGCAGCCGTTTGAGCTAAGATTTTAAAATTATTCACATAATGAAAACCTATACTTTGTTTCAGGCGAGTTTCCCATTCAAATGCATGTAACAGTGAGAAACGCATTGTCTTGGCGAAATAAAGCGTTTTTGAACAACTTCATATAAATCGCTGTAACTTTTGATAGAAGACTCAGACAAACATGTTTATGGCTTTATCTTATAGAACTCAATATCCCCGTTCTGGGCAAACAGAACAGGTTTTGCAGCCGTTTGAGCTAAGATTTTAAAATTATTCACATAATGAAAACCTATACGTTGTTTCAGGCGAGTTTCCCATTCAAATGCATGTAACAGTGAGAAACGCATTGTCTTGGCGAAATAAAGCGTTTTTGAACAACTTCATATAAATCGCTGTAACTTTTGATAGAAGACTCAGACAAACATGTTTATGGCTTTATCTTATAGAACTCAATATCCCCGTGCTGGGCAAACAGGTTTTGCAGCCGTTTGAGCTAAGATTTTAAAATTATTCACATAATGAAAACCTATACTTTGTTTCAGGCGAGTTTCCCATTCAAATGCATGTAACAGTGAGAAACGCATTGTCTTGGCGAAATAAAGTTTTTTTTGAACAACTTCATATAAATCGCTGTAACTTTTGATAGAAGACTCAGACAAACATGTTTATGGCTTTATCTTATAGAACTCAATATCCCCGTGCTGGGCAAACAGGTTTTGCAGCCGTTTGAGCTAAGATTTTAAAATTATTCACATAATGAAAACCTATACTTTGTTTCAGGCGAGTTTCCCATTCAAATGCATGTAACAGTGAGAAACGCATTGTCTTGGCGAAATAAAGCGTTTTTGAACAACTTCATATAAATCGCTGTAACTTTTGATAGAAGACTCAGACAAACATGTTTATGGCTTTATCTTATAGAACTCAATATCCCCGTGCTGGGCAAACAGGTTTTGCAGCCGTTTGAGCTAAGATTTTAAAATTATTCACATAATGAAAACCTATACTTTGTTTCAGGCGAGTTTCCCATTCAAATGCATGTAACAGTGAGAAACGCATTGTCTTGGCGAAATAAAGTTTTTTTTGAACAACTTCATATAAATCGCTGTAACTTTTGATAGAAGACTCAGACAAACATGTTTATGGCTTTATCTTATAGAACTCAATATCCCCGTGCTGGGCAAACAGGTTTTGCAGCCGTTTGAGCTAAGATTTTAAAATTATTCACATAATGAAAACCTATACTTTGTTTCAGGCGAGTTTCCCATTCAAATGCATGTAACAGTGAGAAACGCATTGTCTTGGCGAAATAAAGTTTTTTTTGAACAACTTCATATAAATCGCTGTAACTTTTGATAGAAGACTCAGACAAACATGTTTATGGCTTTATCTTATAGAACTCAATATCCCCGTGCTGGGCAAACAGGTTTTGCAGCCGTTTGAGCTAAGATTTTAAAATTATTCACATAATGAAAACCTATACGTTGTTTCAGGCGAGTTTCCCATTCAAATGCATGTAACAGTGAGAAACGCATTGTCTTGGCGAAATAAAGCGTTTTTGAACAACTTCATATAAATCGCTGTAACTTTTGATAGAAGACTCAGACAAACATGTTTATGGCTTTATCTTATAGAACTCAATATCCCCGTGCTGGGCAAACAGGTTTTGCAGCCGTTTGAGCTAAGATTTTAAAATTATTCACATAATGAAAACCTATACTTTGTTTCAGGCGAGTTTCCCATTCAAATGCATGTAACAGTGAGAAACGCATTGTCTTGGCGAAATAAAGTTTTTTTTGAACAACTTCATATAAATCGCTGTAACTTTTGATAGAAGACTCAGACAAACATGTTTATGGCTTTATCTTATAGAACTCAATATCCCCGTGCTGGGCAAACAGGTTTTGCAGCCGTTTGAGCTAAGATTTTAAAATTATTCACATAATGAAAACCTATACTTTGTTTCAGGCGAGTTTCCCATTCAAATGCATGTAACAGTGAGAAACGCATTGTCTTGGCGAAATAAAGCGTTTTTGAACAACTTCATATAAATCGCTGTAACTTTTGATAGAAGACTCAGACAAACATGTTTATGGCTTTATCTTATAGAACTCAATATCCCCGTTCTGGGCAAACAGAACAGGTTTTGCAGCCGTTTGAGCTAAGATTTTAAAATTATTCACATAATGAAAACCTATACGTTGTTTCAGGCGAGTTTCCCATTCAAATGCATGTAACAGTGAGAAACGCATTGTCTTGGCGAAATAAAGCGTTTTTGAACAACTTCATATAAATCGCTGTAACTTTTGATAGAAGACTCAGACAAACATGTTTATGGCTTTATCTTATAGAACTCAATATCCCCGTGCTGGGCAACCAGAACAGGTTTTGCAGCCGTTTGAGCTAAGATTTTAAAATTATTCACATAATGAAAACCTATACTTTGTTTCAGGCGAGTTTCCCATTCAAATGCATGTAACAGTGAGAAACGCATTGTCTTGGCGAAATAAAGCGTTTTTGAACAACTTCATATAAATCGCTGTAACTTTTGATAGAAGACTCAGACAAACATGTTTATGGCTTTATCTTATAGAACTCAATATCCCCGTGCTGGGCAAACAGGTTTTGCAGCCGTTTGAGCTAAGATTTTAAAATTATTCACATAATGAAAACCTATACGTTGTTTCAGGCGAGTTTCCCATTCAAATGCATGTAACAGTGAGAAACGCATTGTCTTGGCGAAATAAAGCGTTTTTGAACAACTTCATATAAATCGCTGTAACTTTTGATAGAAGACTCAGACAAACATGTTTATGGCTTTATCTTATAGAACTCAATATCCCCGTGCTGGGCAAACAGGTTTTGCAGCCGTTTGAGCTAAGATTTTAAAATTATTCACATAATGAAAACCTATACTTTGTTTCAGGCGAGTTTCCCATTCAAATGCATGTAACAGTGAGAAACGCATTGTCTTGGCGAAATAAAGTTTTTTTTGAACAACTTCATATAAATCGCTGTAACTTTTGATAGAAGACTCAGACAAACATGTTTATGGCTTTATCTTATAGAACTCAATATCCCCGTGCTGGGCAAACAGGTTTTGCAGCCGTTTGAGCTAAGATTTTAAAATTATTCACATAATGAAAACCTATACTTTGTTTCAGGCGAGTTTCCCATTCAAATGCATGTAACAGTGAGAAACGCATTGTCTTGGCGAAATAAAGTTTTTTTTGAACAACTTCATATAAATCGCTGTAACTTTTGATAGAAGACTCAGACAAACATGTTTATGGCTTTATCTTATAGAACTCAATATCCCCGTGCTGGGCAAACAGGTTTTGCAGCCGTTTGAGCTAAGATTTTAAAATTATTCACATAATGAAAACCTATACTTTGTTTCAGGCGAGTTTCCCATTCAAATGCATGTAACAGTGAGAAACGCATTGTCTTGGCGAAATAAAGCGTTTTTGAACAACTTCATATAAATCGCTGTAACTTTTGATAGAAGACTCAGACAAACATGTTTATGGCTTTATCTTATAGAACTCAATATCCCCGTGCTGGGCAACCAGAACAGGTTTTGCAGCCGTTTGAGCTAAGATTTTAAAATTATTCACATAATGAAAACCTATACTTTGTTTCAGGCGAGTTTCCCATTCAAATGCATGTAACAGTGAGAAACGCATTGTCTTGGCGAAATAAAGCGTTTTTGAACAACTTCATATAAATCGCTGTAACTTTTGATAGAAGACTCAGACAAACATGTTTATGGCTTTATCTTATAGAACTCAATATCCCCGTGCTGGGCAAACAGGTTTTGCAGCCGTTTGAGCTAAGATTTTAAAATTATTCACATAATGAAAACCTATACGTTGTTTCAGGCGAGTTTCCCATTCAAATGCATGTAACAGTGAGAAACGCATTGTCTTGGCGAAATAAAGCGTTTTTGAACAACTTCATATAAATCGCTGTAACTTTTGATAGAAGACTCAGACAAACATGTTTATGGCTTTATCTTATAGAACTCAATATCCCCGTGCTGGGCAAACAGGTTTTGCAGCCGTTTGAGCTAAGATTTTAAAATTATTCACATAATGAAAACCTATACTTTGTTTCAGGCGAGTTTCCCATTCAAATGCATGTAACAGTGAGAAACGCATTGTCTTGGCGAAATAAAGTTTTTTTTGAACAACTTCATATAAATCGCTGTAACTTTTGATAGAAGACTCAGACAAACATGTTTATGGCTTTATCTTATAGAACTCAATATCCCCGTGCTGGGCAAACAGGTTTTGCAGCCGTTTGAGCTAAGATTTTAAAATTATTCACATAATGAAAACCTATACTTTGTTTCAGGCGAGTTTCCCATTCAAATGCATGTAACAGTGAGAAACGCATTGTCTTGGCGAAATAAAGCGTTTTTGAACAACTTCATATAAATCGCTGTAACTTTTGATAGAAGACTCAGACAAACATGTTTATGGCTTTATCTTATAGAACTCAATATCCCCGTTCTGGGCAAACAGAACAGGTTTTGCAGCCGTTTGAGCTAAGATTTTAAAATTATTCACATAATGAAAACCTATACGTTGTTTCAGGCGAGTTTCCCATTCAAATGCATGTAACAGTGAGAAACGCATTGTCTTGGCGAAATAAAGCGTTTTTGAACAACTTCATATAAATCGCTGTAACTTTTGATAGAAGACTCAGACAAACATGTTTATGGCTTTATCTTATAGAACTCAATATCCCCGTGCTGGGCAAACAGGTTTTGCAGCCGTTTGAGCTAAGATTTTAAAATTATTCACATAATGAAAACCTATACTTTGTTTCAGGCGAGTTTCCCATTCAAATGCATGTAACAGTGAGAAACGCATTGTCTTGGCGAAATAAAGCGTTTTTGAACAACTTCATATAAATCGCTGTAACTTTTGATAGAAGACTCAGACAAACATGTTTATGGCTTTATCTTATAGAACTCAATATCCCCGTTCTGGGCAAACAGAACAGGTTTTGCAGCCGTTTGAGCTAAGATTTTAAAATTATTCACATAATGAAAACCTATACTTTGTTTCAGGCGAGTTTCCCATTCAAATGCATGTAACAGTGAGAAACGCATTGTCTTGGCGAAATAAAGCGTTTTTGAACAACTTCATATAAATCGCTGTAACTTTTGATAGAAGACTCAGACAAACATGTTTATGGCTTTATCTTATAGAACTCAATATCCCCGTGCTGGGCAAACAGAAGAGGTTTTGCAGCCGTTTGAGCTAAGATTTTAAAATTATTCACATAATGAAAACCTATACGTTGTTTCAGGCGAGTTTCCCATTCAAATGCATGTAACAGTGAGAAACGCATTGTCTTGGCGAAATAAAGCGTTTTTGAACAACTTCATATAAATCGCTGTAACTTTTGATAGAAGACTCAGACAAACATGTTTATGGCTTTATCTTATAGAACTCAATATCCCCGTGCTGGGCAAACAGAACAGGTTTTGCAGCCGTTTGAGCTAAGATTTTAAAATTATTCACATAATGAAAACCTATACTTTGTTTCAGGCGAGTTTCCCATTCAAATGCATGTAACAGTGAGAAACGCATTGTCTTGGCGAAATAAAGCGTTTTTGAACAACTTCATATAAATCGCTGTAACTTTTGATAGAAGACTCAGACAAACATGTTTATGGCTTTATCTTATAGAACTCAATATCCCCGTGCTGGGCAAACAGGTTTTGCAGCCGTTTGAGCTAAGATTTTAAAATTATTCACATAATGAAAACCTATACTTTGTTTCAGGCGAGTTTCCCATTCAAATGCATGTAACAGTGAGAAACGCATTGTCTTGGCGAAATAAAGTTTTTTTTGAACAACTTCATATAAATCGCTGTAACTTTTGATAGAAGACTCAGACAAACATGTTTATGGCTTTATCTTATAGAACTCAATATCCCCGTGCTGGGCAAACAGGTTTTGCAGCCGTTTGAGCTAAGATTTTAAAATTATTCACATAATGAAAACCTATACTTTGTTTCAGGCGAGTTTCCCATTCAAATGCATGTAACAGTGAGAAACGCATTGTCTTGGCGAAATAAAGCGTTTTTGAACAACTTCATATAAATCGCTGTAACTTTTGATAGAAGACTCAGACAAACATGTTTATGGCTTTATCTTATAGAACTCAATATCCCCGTTCTGGGCAAACAGAACAGGTTTTGCAGCCGTTTGAGCTAAGATTTTAAAATTATTCACATAATGAAAACCTATACGTTGTTTCAGGCGAGTTTCCCATTCAAATGCATGTAACAGTGAGAAACGCATTGTCTTGGCGAAATAAAGCGTTTTTGAACAACTTCATATAAATCGCTGTAACTTTTGATAGAAGACTCAGACAAACATGTTTATGGCTTTATCTTATAGAACTCAATATCCCCGTGCTGGGCAAACAGGTTTTGCAGCCGTTTGAGCTAAGATTTTAAAATTATTCACATAATGAAAACCTATACTTTGTTTCAGGCGAGTTTCCCATTCAAATGCATGTAACAGTGAGAAACGCATTGTCTTGGCGAAATAAAGCGTTTTTGAACAACTTCATATAAATCGCTGTAACTTTTGATAGAAGACTCAGACAAACATGTTTATGGCTTTATCTTATAGAACTCAATATCCCCGTTCTGGGCAAACAGAACAGGTTTTGCAGCCGTTTGAGCTAAGATTTTAAAATTATTCACATAATGAAAACCTATACTTTGTTTCAGGCGAGTTTCCCATTCAAATGCATGTAACAGTGAGAAACGCATTGTCTTGGCGAAATAAAGCGTTTTTGAACAACTTCATATAAATCGCTGTAACTTTTGATAGAAGACTCAGACAAACATGTTTATGGCTTTATCTTATAGAACTCAATATCCCCGTGCTGGGCAAACAGAAGAGGTTTTGCAGCCGTTTGAGCTAAGATTTTAAAATTATTCACATAATGAAAACCTATACGTTGTTTCAGGCGAGTTTCCATTCAAATGCATGTAACAGTGAGAAACGCATTGTCTTGGCGAAATAAAGCGTTTTTGAACAACTTCATATAAATCGCTGTAACTTTTGATAGAAGACTCAGACAAACATGTTTATGGCTTTATCTTATAGAACTCAATATCCCCGTGCTGGGCAAACAGAACAGGTTTTGCAGCCGTTTGAGCTAAGATTTTAAAATTATTCACATAATGAAAACCTATACTTTGTTTCAGGCGAGTTTCCCATTCAAATGCATGTAACAGTGAGAAACGCATTGTCTTGGCGAAATAAAGCGTTTTTGAACAACTTCATATAAATCGCTGTAACTTTTGATAGAAGACTCAGACAAACATGTTTATGGCTTTATCTTATAGAACTCAATATCCCCGTGCTGGGCAAACAGGTTTTGCAGCCGTTTGAGCTAAGATTTTAAAATTATTCACATAATGAAAACCTATACTTTGTTTCAGGCGAGTTTCCCATTCAAATGCATGTAACAGTGAGAAACGCATTGTCTTGGCGAAATAAAGTTTTTTTTGAACAACTTCATATAAATCGCTGTAACTTTTGATAGAAGACTCAGACAAACATGTTTATGGCTTTATCTTATAGAACTCAATATCCCCGTGCTGGGCAAACAGGTTTTGCAGCCGTTTGAGCTAAGATTTTAAAATTATTCACATAATGAAAACCTATACTTTGTTTCAGGCGAGTTTCCCATTCAAATGCATGTAACAGTGAGAAACACATTGTCTTGGCGAAATAAAGCGTTTTTGAACAACTTCATATAAATCGCTGTAACTTTTGATAGAAGACTCAGACAAACATGTTTATGGCTTTATCTTATAGAACTCAATATCCCCGTGCTGGGCAAACAGGTTTTGCAGCCGTTTGAGCTAAGATTTTAAAATTATTCACATAATGAAAACCTATACTTTGTTTCAGGCGAGTTTCCCATTCAAATGCATGTAACAGTGAGAAACGCATTGTCTTGGCGAAATAAAGTTTTTTTTGAACAACTTCGTATAAATCGCTGTAACTTTTGATAAAGACTCAGACAAACATGTTTATGGCTTTATCTTATAGAACTCAATATCCCCGTGCTGGGCAAACAGGTTTTGCAGCCGTTTGAGCTAAGATTTTAAAATTATTCACATAATGAAAACCTATACTTTGTTTCAGGCGAGTTTCCCATTCAAATGCATGTAACAGTGAGAAACGCATTGTCTTGGCGAAATAAAGCGTTTTTGAACAACTTCATATAAATCGCTGTAACTTTTGATAGAAGACTCAGACAAACATGTTTATGGCTTTATCTTATAGAACTCAATATCCCCGTTCTGGGCAAACAGAACAGGTTTTGCAGCCGTTTGAGCTAAGATTTTAAAATTATTCACATAATGAAAACCTATACGTTGTTTCAGGCGAGTTTCCCATTCAAATGCATGTAACAGTGAGAAACGCATTGTCTTGGCGAAATAAAGCGTTTTTGAACAACTTCATATAAATCGCTGTAACTTTTGATAGAAGACTCAGACAAACATGTTTATGGCTTTATCTTATAGAACTCAATATCCCCGTTCTGGGCAAACAGGTTTTGCAGCCGTTTGAGCTAAGATTTTAAAATTATTCACATAATGAAAACCTATACTTTGTTTCAGGCGAGTTTCCCATTCAAATGCATGTAACAGTGAGAAACGCATTGTCTTGGCGAAATAAAGTTTTTTTTGAACAACTTCATATAAATCGCTGTAACTTTTGATAGAAGACTCAGACAAACATGTTTATGGCTTTATCTTATAGAACTCAATATCCCCGTGCTGGGCAAACAGGTTTTGCAGCCGTTTGAGCTAAGATTTTAAAATTATTCACATAATGAAAACCTATACTTTGTTTCAGGCGAGTTTCCCATTCAAATGCATGTAACAGTGAGAAACGCATTGTCTTGGCGAAATAAAGCGTTTTTGAACAACTTCATATAAATCGCTGTAACTTTTGATAGAAGACTCAGACAAACATGTTTATGGCTTTATCTTATAGAACTCAATATCCCCGTTCTGGGCAAACAGAACAGGTTTTGCAGCCGTTTGAGCTAAGATTTTAAAATTATTCACATAATGAAAACCTATACGTTGTTTCAGGCGAGTTTCCCATTCAAATGCATGTAACAGTGAGAAACGCATTGTCTTGGCGAAATAAAGCGTTTTTGAACAACTTCATATAAATCGCTGTAACTTTTGATAGAAGACTCAGACAAACATGTTTATGGCTTTATCTTATAGAACTCAATATCCCCGTGCTGGGCAAACAGGTTTTGCAGCCGTTTGAGCTAAGATTTTAAAATTATTCACATAATGAAAACCTATACTTTGTTTCAGGCGAGTTTCCCATTCAAATGCATGTAACAGTGAGAAACGCATTGTCTTGGCGAAATAAAGTTTTTTTTGAACAACTTCATATAAATCGCTGTAACTTTTGATAGAAGACTCAGACAAACATGTTTATGGCTTTATCTTATAGAACTCAATATCCCCGTGCTGGGCAAACAGGTTTTGCAGCCGTTTGAGCTAAGATTTTAAAATTATTCACATAATGAAAACCTATACTTTGTTTCAGGCGAGTTTCCCATTCAAATGCATGTAACAGTGAGAAACACATTGTCTTGGCGAAATAAAGCGTTTTTGAACAACTTCATATAAATCGCTGTAACTTTTGATAGAAGACTCAGACAAACATGTTTATGGCTTTATCTTATAGAACTCAATATCCCCGTGCTGGGCAAACAGGTTTTGCAGCCGTTTGAGCTAAGATTTTAAAATTATTCACATAATGAAAACCTATACTTTGTTTCAGGCGAGTTTCCCATTCAAATGCATGTAACAGTGAGAAACGCATTGTCTTGGCGAAATAAAGTTTTTTTTGAACAACTTCGTATAAATCGCTGTAACTTTTGATAAAGACTCAGACAAACATGTTTATGGCTTTATCTTATAGAACTCAATATCCCCGTGCTGGGCAAACAGGTTTTGCAGCCGTTTGAGCTAAGATTTTAAAATTATTCACATAATGAAAACCTATACTTTGTTTCAGGCGAGTTTCCCATTCAAATGCATGTAACAGTGAGAAACGCATTGTCTTGGCGAAATAAAGCGTTTTTGAACAACTTCATATAAATCGCTGTAACTTTTGATAGAAGACTCAGACAAACATGTTTATGGCTTTATCTTATAGAACTCAATATCCCCGTTCTGGGCAAACAGAACAGGTTTTGCAGCCGTTTGAGCTAAGATTTTAAAATTATTCACATAATGAAAACCTATACGTTGTTTCAGGCGAGTTTCCCATTCAAATGCATGTAACAGTGAGAAACGCATTGTCTTGGCGAAATAAAGCGTTTTTGAACAACTTCATATAAATCGCTGTAACTTTTGATAGAAGACTCAGACAAACATGTTTATGGCTTTATCTTATAGAACTCAATATCCCCGTTCTGGGCAAACAGGTTTTGCAGCCGTTTGAGCTAAGATTTTAAAATTATTCACATAATGAAAACCTATACTTTGTTTCAGGCGAGTTTCCCATTCAAATGCATGTAACAGTGAGAAACGCATTGTCTTGGCGAAATAAAGTTTTTTTTGAACAACTTCATATAAATCGCTGTAACTTTTGATAGAAGACTCAGACAAACATGTTTATGGCTTTATCTTATAGAACTCAATATCCCCGTGCTGGGCAAACAGGTTTTGCAGCCGTTTGAGCTAAGATTTTAAAATTATTCACATAATGAAAACCTATACTTTGTTTCAGGCGAGTTTCCCATTCAAATGCATGTAACAGTGAGAAACGCATTGTCTTGGCGAAATAAAGCGTTTTTGAACAACTTCATATAAATCGCTGTAACTTTTGATAGAAGACTCAGACAAACATGTTTATGGCTTTATCTTATAGAACTCAATATCCCCGTTCTGGGCAAACAGAACAGGTTTTGCAGCCGTTTGAGCTAAGATTTTAAAATTATTCACATAATGAAAACCTATACTTTGTTTCAGGCGAGTTTCCCATTCAAATGCATGTAACAGTGAGAAACGCATTGTCTTGGCGAAATAAAGTTTTTTTTGAACAACTTCGTATAAATCGCTGTAACTTTTGATAAAGACTCAGACAAACATGTTTATGGCTTTATCTTATAGAACTCAATATCCCCGTGCTGGGCAAACAGGTTTTGCAGCCGTTTGAGCTAAGATTTTAAAATTATTCACATAATGAAAACCTATACTTTGTTTCAGGCGAGTTTCCCATTCAAATGCATGTAACAGTGAGAAACGCATTGTCTTGGCGAAATAAAGCGTTTTTGAACAACTTCATATAAATCGCTGTAACTTTTGATAGAAGACTCAGACAAACATGTTTATGGCTTTATCTTATAGAACTCAATATCCCCGTTCTGGGCAAACAGAACAGGTTTTGCAGCCGTTTGAGCTAAGATTTTAAAATTATTCACATAATGAAAACCTATACGTTGTTTCAGGCGAGTTTCCCATTCAAATGCATGTAACAGTGAGAAACGCATTGTCTTGGCGAAATAAAGCGTTTTTGAACAACTTCATATAAATCGCTGTAACTTTTGATAGAAGACTCAGACAAACATGTTTATGGCTTTATCTTATAGAACTCAATATCCCCGTTCTGGGCAAACAGAACAGGTTTTGCAGCCGTTTGAGCTAAGATTTTAAAATTATTCACATAATGAAAACCTATACGTTGTTTCAGGCGAGTTTCCCATTCAAATGCATGTAACAGTGAGAAACGCATTGTCTTGGCGAAATAAAGCGTTTTTGAACAACTTCATATAAATCGCTGTAACTTTTGATAGAAGACTCAGACAAACATGTTTATGGCTTTATCTTATAGAACTCAATATCCCCGTGCTGGGCAAACAGGTTTTGCAGCCGTTTGAGCTAAGATTTTAAAATTATTCACATAATGAAAACCTATACTTTGTTTCAGGCGAGTTTCCCATTCAAATGCATGTAACAGTGAGAAACGCATTGTCTTGGCGAAATAAAGCGTTTTTGAACAACTTCATATAAATCGCTGTAACTTTTGATAGAAGACTCAGACAAACATGTTTATGGCTTTATCTTATAGAACTCAATATCCCCGTTCTGGGCAAACAGAACAGGTTTTGCAGCCGTTTGAGCTAAGATTTTAAAATTATTCACATAATGAAAACCTATACTTTGTTTCAGGCGAGTTTCCCATTCAAATGCATGTAACAGTGAGAAACGCATTGTCTTGGCGAAATAAAGCGTTTTTGAACAACTTCATATAAATCGCTGTAACTTTTGATAGAAGACTCAGACAAACATGTTTATGGCTTTATCTTATAGAACTCAATATCCCCGTGCTGGGCAAACAGAAGAGGTTTTGCAGCCGTTTGAGCTAAGATTTTAAAATTATTCACATAATGAAAACCTATACGTTGTTTCAGGCGAGTTTCCCATTCAAATGCATGTAACAGTGAGAAACGCATTGTCTTGGCGAAATAAAGCGTTTTTGAACAACTTCATATAAATCGCTGTAACTTTTGATAGAAGACTCAGACAAACATGTTTATGGCTTTATCTTATAGAACTCAATATCCCCGTGCTGGGCAAACAGAACAGGTTTTGCAGCCGTTTGAGCTAAGATTTTAAAATTATTCACATAATGAAAACCTATACTTTGTTTCAGGCGAGTTTCCCATTCAAATGCATGTAACAGTGAGAAACGCATTGTCTTGGCGAAATAAAGCGTTTTTGAACAACTTCATATAAATCGCTGTAACTTTTGATAGAAGACTCAGACAAACATGTTTATGGCTTTATCTTATAGAACTCAATATCCCCGTGCTGGGCAAACAGGTTTTGCAGCCGTTTGAGCTAAGATTTTAAAATTATTCACATAATGAAAACCTATACTTTGTTTCAGGCGAGTTTCCCATTCAAATGCATGTAACAGTGAGAAACGCATTGTCTTGGCGAAATAAAGTTTTTTTGAACAACTTCATATAAATCGCTGTAACTTTTGATAGAAGACTCAGACAAACATGTTTATGGCTTTATCTTATAGAACTCAATATCCCCGTGCTGGGCAAACAGGTTTTGCAGCCGTTTGAGCTAAGATTTTAAAATTATTCACATAATGAAAACCTATACTTTGTTTCAGGCGAGTTTCCCATTCAAATGCATGTAACAGTGAGAAACACATTGTCTTGGCGAAATAAAGCGTTTTTGAACAACTTCATATAAATCGCTGTAACTTTTGATAGAAGACTCAGACAAACATGCTTATGGCTTTATCTTATAGAACTCAATATCCCCGTGCTGGGCAAACAGGTTTTGCAGCCGTTTGAGCTAAGATTTTAAAATTATTCACATAATGAAAACCTATACTTTGTTTCAGGCGAGTTTCCCATTCAAATGCATGTAACAGTGAGAAACGCATTGTCTTGGCGAAATAAAGTTTTTTTTGAACAACTTCGTATAAATCGCTGTAACTTTTGATAAAGACTCAGACAAACATGTTTATGGCTTTATCTTATAGAACTCAATATCCCCGTGCTGGGCAAACAGGTTTTGCAGCCGTTTGAGCTAAGATTTTAAAATTATTCACATAATGAAAACCTATACTTTGTTTCAGGCGAGTTTCCCATTCAAATGCATGTAACAGTGAGAAACGCATTGTCTTGGCGAAATAAAGCGTTTTTGAACAACTTCATATAAATCGCTGTAACTTTTGATAGAAGACTCAGACAAACATGTTTATGGCTTTATCTTATAGAACTCAATATCCCCGTTCTGGGCAAACAGAACAGGTTTTGCAGCCGTTTGAGCTAAGATTTTAAAATTATTCACATAATGAAAACCTATACGTTGTTTCAGGCGAGTTTCCCATTCAAATGCATGTAACAGTGAGAAACGCATTGTCTTGGCGAAATAAAGCGTTTTTGAACAACTTCATATAAATCGCTGTAACTTTTGATAGAAGACTCAGACAAACATGTTTATGGCTTTATCTTATAGAACTCAATATCCCCGTTCTGGGCAAACAGGTTTTGCAGCCGTTTGAGCTAAGATTTTAAAATTATTCACATAATGAAAACCTATACTTTGTTTCAGGCGAGTTTCCCATTCAAATGCATGTAACAGTGAGAAACGCATTGTCTTGGCGAAATAAAGCGTTTTTGAACAACTTCATATAAATCGCTGTAACTTTTGATAGAAGACTCAGACAAACATGTTTATGGCTTTATCTTATAGAACTCAATATCCCCGTTCTGGGCAAACAGAACAGGTTTTGCAGCCGTTTGAGCTAAGATTTTAAAATTATTCACATAATGAAAACCTATACTTTGTTTCAGGCGAGTTTCCCATTCAAATGCATGTAACAGTGAGAAACGCATTGTCTTGGCGAAATAAAGTTTTTTTTGAACAACTTCGTATAAATCGCTGTAACTTTTGATAAAGACTCAGACAAACATGTTTATGGCTTTATCTTATAGAACTCAATATCCCCGTGCTGGGCAAACAGGTTTTGCAGCCGTTTGAGCTAAGATTTTAAAATTATTCACATAATGAAAACCTATACTTTGTTTCAGGCGAGTTTCCCATTCAAATGCATGTAACAGTGAGAAACGCATTGTCTTGGCGAAATAAAGCGTTTTTGAACAACTTCATATAAATCGCTGTAACTTTTGATAGAAGACTCAGACAAACATGTTTATGGCTTTATCTTATAGAACTCAATATCCCCGTTCTGGGCAAACAGAACAGGTTTTGCAGCCGTTTGAGCTAAGATTTTAAAATTATTCACATAATGAAAACCTATACGTTGTTTCAGGCGAGTTTCCCATTCAAATGCATGTAACAGTGAGAAACGCATTGTCTTGGCGAAATAAAGCGTTTTTGAACAACTTCATATAAATCGCTGTAACTTTTGATAGAAGACTCAGACAAACATGTTTATGGCTTTATCTTATAGAACTCAATATCCCCGTTCTGGGCAAACAGGTTTTGCAGCCGTTTGAGCTAAGATTTTAAAATTATTCACATAATGAAAACCTATACTTTGTTTCAGGCGAGTTTCCCATTCAAATGCATGTAACAGTGAGAAACGCATTGTCTTGGCGAAATAAAGTTTTTTTTGAACAACTTCATATAAATCGCTGTAACTTTTGATAGAAGACTCAGACAAACATGTTTATGGCTTTATCTTATAGAACTCAATATCCCCGTGCTGGGCAAACAGGTTTTGCAGCCGTTTGAGCTAAGATTTTAAAATTATTCACATAATGAAAACCTATACTTTGTTTCAGGCGAGTTTCCCATTCAAATGCATGTAACAGTGAGAAACGCATTGTCTTGGCGAAATAAAGCGTTTTTGAACAACTTCATATAAATCGCTGTAACTTTTGATAGAAGACTCAGACAAACATGTTTATGGCTTTATCTTATAGAACTCAATATCCCCGTTCTGGGCAAACAGAACAGGTTTTGCAGCCGTTTGAGCTAAGATTTTAAAATTATTCACATAATGAAAACCTATACGTTGTTTCAGGCGAGTTTCCCATTCAAATGCATGTAACAGTGAGAAACGCATTGTCTTGGCGAAATAAAGCGTTTTTGAACAACTTCATATAAATCGCTGTAACTTTTGATAGAAGACTCAGACAAACATGTTTATGGCTTTATCTTATAGAACTCAATATCCCCGTGCTGGGCAAACAGGTTTTGCAGCCGTTTGAGCTAAGATTTTAAAATTATTCACATAATGAAAACCTATACTTTGTTTCAGGCGAGTTTCCCCCTTCAAATGCATGTAACAGTGAGAAACGCATTGTCTTGGCGAAATAAAGTTTTTTTTGAACAACTTCATATAAATCGCTGTAACTTTTGATAGAAGACTCAGACAAACATGTTTATGGCTTTATCTTATAGAACTCAATATCCCCGTGCTGGGCAAACAGGTTTTGCAGCCGTTTGAGCTAAGATTTTAAAATTGTTCACATAATGAAAACCTATACTTTGTTTCAGGCGAGTTTCCCATTCAAATGCATGTAACAGTGAGAAACGCATTGTCTTGGCGAAATAAAGCGTTTTTGAACAACTTCATATAAATCGCTGTAACTTTTGATAGAAGACTCAGACAAACATGTTTATGGCTTTATCTTATAGAACTCAATATCCCCGTTCTGGGCAAACAGAACAGGTTTTGCAGCCGTTTGAGCTAAGATTTTAAAATTATTCACATAATGAAAACCTATACGTTGTTTCAGGCGAGTTTCCCATTCAAATGCATGTAACAGTGAGAAACGCATTGTCTTGGCGAAATAAAGCGTTTTTGAACAACTTCATATAAATCGCTGTAACTTTTGATAGAAGACTCAGACAAACATGTTTATGGCTTTATCTTATAGAACTCAATATCCCCGTGCTGGGCAACCAGAACAGGTTTTGCAGCCGTTTGAGCTAAGATTTTAAAATTATTCACATAATGAAAACCTATACTTTGTTTCAGGCGAGTTTCCCATTCAAATGCATGTAACAGTGAGAAACGCATTGTCTTGGCGAAATAAAGCGTTTTTGAACAACTTCATATAAATCGCTGTAACTTTTGATAGAAGACTCAGACAAACATGTTTATGGCTTTATCTTATAGAACTCAATATCCCCGTGCTGGGCAAACAGGTTTTGCAGCCGTTTGAGCTAAGATTTTAAAATTATTCACATAATGAAAACCTATACGTTGTTTCAGGCGAGTTTCCCATTCAAATGCATGTAACAGTGAGAAACGCATTGTCTTGGCGAAATAAAGCGTTTTTGAACAACTTCATATAAATCGCTGTAACTTTTGATAGAAGACTCAGACAAACATGTTTATGGCTTTATCTTATAGAACTCAATATCCCCGTGCTGGGCAAACAGAAGAGGTTTTGCAGCCGTTTGAGCTAAGATTTTAAAATTATTCACATAATGAAAACCTATACGTTGTTTCAGGCGAGTTTCCCATTCAAATGCATGTAACAGTGAGAAACGCATTGTCTTGGCGAAATAAAGCGTTTTTGAACAACTTCATATAAATCGCTGTAACTTTTGATAGAAGACTCAGACAAACATGTTTATGGCTTTATCTTATAGAACTCAATATCCCCGTTCTGGGCAAACAGGTTTTGCAGCCGTTTGAGCTAAGATTTTAAAATTATTCACATAATGAAAACCTATACTTTGTTTCAGGCGAGTTTCCCATTCAAATGCATGTAACAGTGAGAAACGCATTGTCTTGGCGAAATAAAGTTTTTTTTGAACAACTTCATATGAATCGCTGTAACTTTTGATAGAAGACTCAGACAAACATGTTTATGGCTTTATCTTATAGAACTCAATATCCCCGTGCTGGGCAAACAGGTTTTGCAGCCGTTTGAGCTAAGATTTTAAAATTATTCACATAATGAAAACCTATACTTTGTTTCAGGCGAGTTTCCCATTCAAATGCATGTAACAGTGAGAAACGCATTGTCTTGGCGAAATAAAGCGTTTTTGAACAACTTCATATAAATCGCTGTAACTTTTGATAGAAGACTCAGACAAACATGTTTATGGCTTTATCTTATAGAACTCAATATCCCCGTGCTGGGCAAACAGGTTTTGCAGCCGTTTGAGCTAAGATTTTAAAATTATTCACATAATGAAAACCTATACTTTGTTTCAGGCGAGTTTCCAATTCAAATGCATGTAACAGTGAGAAACGCATTGTCTTGGCGAAATAAAGCGTTTTTGAACAACTTCATATAAATCGCTGTAACTTTTGATAGAAGACTCAGACAAACATGTTTATGGCTTTATCTTATAGAACTCAATATCCCCGTTTTGGGCAAACAGAACAGGTTTTGCAGCCGTTTGAGCTAAGATTTTAAAATTATTCACATAATGAAAACCTATACGTTGTTTCAGGCGAGTTTCCCATTCAAATGCATGTAACAGTGAGAAACGCATTGTCTTGGCGAAATAAAGCGTTTTTGAACAACTTCATATAAATCGCTGTAACTTTTGATAGAAGACTCAGACAAACATGTTTATGGCTTTATCTTATAGAACTCAATATCCCCGTGCTGGGCAACCAGAACAGGTTTTGCAGCCGTTTGAGCTAAGATTTTAAAATTATTCACATAATGAAAACCTATACTTTGTTTCAGGCGAGTTTCCCATTCAAATGCATGTAACAGTGAGAAACGCATTGTCTTGGCGAAATAAAGCGTTTTTGAACAACTTCATATAAATCGCTGTAACTTTTGATAGAAGACTCAGACAAACATGTTTATGGCTTTATCTTATAGAACTCAATATCCCCGTGCTGGGCAAACAGGTTTTGCAGCCGTTTGAGCTAAGATTTTAAAATTATTCACATAATGAAAACCTATACTTTGTTTCAGGCGAGTTTCCCATTCAAATGCATGTAACAGTGAGAAACGCATTGTCTTGGCGAAATAAAGTTTTTTTTGAACAACTTCATATAAATCGCTGTAACTTTTGATAGAAGACTCAGACAAACATGTTTATGGCTTTATCTTATAGAACTCAATATCCCCGTGCTGGGCAAACAGGTTTTGCAGCCGTTTGAGCTAAGATTTTAAAATTATTCACATAATGAAAACCTATACTTTGTTTCAGGCGAGTTTCCCATTCAAATGCATGTAACAGTGAGAAACGCATTGTCTTGGCGAAATAAAGTTTTTTTTGAACAACTTCATATAAATCGCTGTAACTTTTGATAGAAGACTCAGACAAACATGTTTATGGCTTTATCTTATAGAACTCAATATCCCCGTGCTGGGCAAACAGGTTTTGCAGCCGTTTGAGCTAAGATTTTAAAATTATTCACATAATGAAAACCTATACTTTGTTTCAGGCGAGTTTCCCATTCAAATGCATGTAACAGTGAGAAACGCATTGTCTTGGCGAAATAAAGCGTTTTTGAACAACTTCATATAAATCGCTGTAACTTTTGATAGAAGACTCAGACAAACATGTTTATGGCTTTATCTTATAGAACTCAATATCCCCGTTCTGGGCAAACAGAACAGGTTTTGCAGCCGTTTGAGCTAAGATTTTAAAATTATTCACATAATGAAAACCTATACGTTGTTTCAGGCGAGTTTCCCATTCAAATGCATGTAACAGTGAGAAACGCATTGTCTTGGCGAAATAAAGCGTTTTTGAACAACTTCATATAAATCGCTGTAACTTTTGATAGAAGACTCAGACAAACATGTTTATGGCTTTATCTTATAGAACTCAATATCCCCGTGCTGGGCAAACAGGTTTTGCAGCCGTTTGAGCTAAGATTTTAAAATTATTCACATAATGAAAACCTATACTTTGTTTCAGGCGAGTTTCCCATTCAAATGCATGTAACAGTGAGAAACGCATTGTCTTGGCGAAATAAAGTTTTTTTTGAACAACTTCATATAAATCGCTGTAACTTTTGATAGAAGACTCAGACAAACATGTTTATGGCTTTATCTTATAGAACTCAATATCCCCGTGCTGGGCAAACAGGTTTTGCAGCCGTTTGAGCTAAGATTTTAAAATTATTCACATAATGAAAACCTATACTTTGTTTCAGGCGAGTTTCCCATTCAAATGCATGTAACAGTGAGAAACGCATTGTCTTGGCGAAATAAAGCGTTTTTGAACAACTTCATATAAATCGCTGTAACTTTTGATAGAAGACTCAGACAAACATGTTTATGGCTTTATCTTATAGAACTCAATATCCCCGTTCTGGGCAAACAGAACAGGTTTTGCAGCCGTTTGAGCTAAGATTTTAAAATTATTCACATAATGAAAACCTATACGTTGTTTCAGGCGAGTTTCCCATTCAAATGCATGTAACAGTGAGAAACGCATTGTCTTGGCGAAATAAAGCGTTTTTGAACAACTTCATATAAATCGCTGTAACTTTTGATAGAAGACTCAGACAAACATGTTTATGGCTTTATCTTATAGAACTCAATATCCCCGTGCTGGGCAAACAGAAGAGGTTTTGCAGCCGTTTGAGCTAAGATTTTAAAATTATTCACATAATGAAAACCTATACGTTGTTTCAGGCGAGTTTCCCATTCAAATGCATGTAACAGTGAGAAACGCATTGTCTTGGCGAAATAAAGCGTTTTTGAACAACTTCATATAAATCGCTGTAACTTTTGATAGAAGACTCAGACAAACATGTTTATGGCTTTATCTTATAGAACTCAATATCCCCGTTCTGGGCAAACAGAACAGGTTTTGCAGCCGTTTGAGCTAAGATTTTAAAATTATTCACATAATGAAAACCTATACGTTGTTTCAGGCGAGTTTCCCATTCAAATGCATGTAACAGTGAGAAACGCATTGTCTTGGCGAAATAAAGCGTTTTTGAACAACTTCATATAAATCGCTGTAACTTTTGATAGAAGACTCAGACAAACATGTTTATGGCTTTATCTTATAGAACTCAATATCCCCGTGCTGGGCAAACAGGTTTTGCAGCCGTTTGAGCTAAGATTTTAAAATTATTCACATAATGAAAACCTATACTTTGTTTCAGGCGAGTTTCCCATTCAAATGCATGTAACAGTGAGAAACGCATTGTCTTGGCGAAATAAAGTTTTTTTTGAACAACTTCATATAAATCGCTGTAACTTTTGATAGAAGACTCAGACAAACATGTTTATGGCTTTATCTTATAGAACTCAATATCCCCGTGCTGGGCAAACAGGTTTTGCAGCCGTTTGAGCTAAGATTTTAAAATTATTCACATAATGAAAACCTATACTTTGTTTCAGGCGAGTTTCCCATTCAAATGCATGTAACAGTGAGAAACGCATTGTCTTGGCGAAATAAAGCGTTTTTGAACAACTTCATATAAATCGCTGTAACTTTTGATAGAAGACTCAGACAAACATGTTTATGGCTTTATCTTATAGAACTCAATATCCCCGTTCTGGGCAAACAGAACAGGTTTTGCAGCCGTTTGAGCTAAGATTTTAAAATTATTCACATAATGAAAACCTATACGTTGTTTCAGGCGAGTTTCCCATTCAAATGCATGTAACAGTGAGAAACGCATTGTCTTGGCGAAATAAAGCGTTTTTGAACAACTTCATATAAATCGCTGTAACTTTTGATAGAAGACTCAGACAAACATGTTTATGGCTTTATCTTATAGAACTCAATATCCCCGTGCTGGGCAAACAGGTTTTGCAGCCGTTTGAGCTAAGATTTTAAAATTATTCACATAATGAAAACCTATACTTTGTTTCAGGCGAGTTTCCCATTCAAATGCATGTAACAGTGAGAAACGCATTGTCTTGGCGAAATAAAGTTTTTTTTGAACAACTTCATATAAATCGCTGTAACTTTTGATAGAAGACTCAGACAAACATGTTTATGGCTTTATCTTATAGAACTCAATATCCCCGTGCTGGGCAAACAGGTTTTGCAGCCGTTTGAGCTAAGATTTTAAAATTATTCACATAATGAAAACCTATACTTTGTTTCAGGCGAGTTTCCCATTCAAATGCATGTAACAGTGAGAAACGCATTGTCTTGGCGAAATAAAGCGTTTTTGAACAACTTCATATAAATCGCTGTAACTTTTGATAGAAGACTCAGACAAACATGTTTATGGCTTTATCTTATAGAACTCAATATCCCCGTTCTGGGCAAACAGAACAGGTTTTGCAGCCGTTTGAGCTAAGATTTTAAAATTATTCACATAATGAAAACCTATACGTTGTTTCAGGCGAGTTTCCCATTCAAATGCATGTAACAGTGAGAAACGCATTGTCTTGGCGAAATAAAGCGTTTTTGAACAACTTCATATAAATCGCTGTAACTTTTGATAGAAGACTCAGACAAACATGTTTATGGCTTTATCTTATAGAACTCAATATCCCCGTGCTGGGCAACCAGAACAGGTTTTGCAGCCGTTTGAGCTAAGATTTTAAAATTATTCACATAATGAAAACCTATACTTTGTTTCAGGCGAGTTTCCCATTCAAATGCATGTAACAGTGAGAAACGCATTGTCTTGGCGAAATAAAGCGTTTTTGAACAACTTCATATAAATCGCTGTAACTTTTGATAGAAGACTCAGACAAACATGTTTATGGCTTTATCTTATAGAACTCAATATCCCCGTGCTGGGCAAACAGGTTTTGCAGCCGTTTGAGCTAAGATTTTAAAATTATTCACATAATGAAAACCTATACGTTGTTTCAGGCGAGTTTCCCATTCAAATGCATGTAACAGTGAGAAACGCATTGTCTTGGCGAAATAAAGCGTTTTTGAACAACTTCATATAAATCGCTGTAACTTTTGATAGAAGACTCAGACAAACATGTTTATGGCTTTATCTTATAGAACTCAATATCCCCGTGCTGGGCAAACAGGTTTTGCAGCCGTTTGAGCTAAGATTTTAAAATTATTCACATAATGAAAACCTATACTTTGTTTCAGGCGAGTTTCCCATTCAAATGCATGTAACAGTGAGAAACGCATTGTCTTGGCGAAATAAAGTTTTTTTTGAACAACTTCATATAAATCGCTGTAACTTTTGATAGAAGACTCAGACAAACATGTTTATGGCTTTATCTTATAGAACTCAATATCCCCGTGCTGGGCAAACAGGTTTTGCAGCCGTTTGAGCTAAGATTTTAAAATTATTCACATAATGAAAACCTATACTTTGTTTCAGGCGAGTTTCCCATTCAAATGCATGTAACAGTGAGAAACGCATTGTCTTGGCGAAATAAAGTTTTTTTTGAACAACTTCATATAAATCGCTGTAACTTTTGATAGAAGACTCAGACAAACATGTTTATGGCTTTATCTTATAGAACTCAATATCCCCGTGCTGGGCAAACAGGTTTTGCAGCCGTTTGAGCTAAGATTTTAAAATTATTCACATAATGAAAACCTATACTTTGTTTCAGGCGAGTTTCCCATTCAAATGCATGTAACAGTGAGAAACGCATTGTCTTGGCGAAATAAAGCGTTTTTGAACAACTTCATATAAATCGCTGTAACTTTTGATAGAAGACTCAGACAAACATGTTTATGGCTTTATCTTATAGAACTCAATATCCCCGTTCTGGGCAAACAGAACAGGTTTTGCAGCCGTTTGAGCTAAGATTTTAAAATTATTCACATAATGAAAACCTATACGTTGTTTCAGGCGAGTTTCCCATTCAAATGCATGTAACAGTGAGAAACGCATTGTCTTGGCGAAATAAAGCGTTTTTGAACAACTTCATATAAATCGCTGTAACTTTTGATAGAAGACTCAGACAAACATGTTTATGGCTTTATCTTATAGAACTCAATATCCCCGTGCTGGGCAAACAGGTTTTGCAGCCGTTTGAGCTAAGATTTTAAAATTATTCACATAATGAAAACCTATACTTTGTTTCAGGCGAGTTTCCCATTCAAATGCATGTAACAGTGAGAAACGCATTGTCTTGGCGAAATAAAGTTTTTTTTGAACAACTTCATATAAATCGCTGTAACTTTTGATAGAAGACTCAGACAAACATGTTTATGGCTTTATCTTATAGAACTCAATATCCCCGTGCTGGGCAAACAGGTTTTGCAGCCGTTTGAGCTAAGATTTTAAAATTATTCACATAATGAAAACCTATACTTTGTTTCAGGCGAGTTTCCCATTCAAATGCATGTAACAGTGAGAAACGCATTGTCTTGGCGAAATAAAGCGTTTTTGAACAACTTCATATAAATCGCTGTAACTTTTGATAGAAGACTCAGACAAACATGTTTATGGCTTTATCTTATAGAACTCAATATCCCCGTTCTGGGCAAACAGAACAGGTTTTGCAGCCGTTTGAGCTAAGATTTTAAAATTATTCACATAATGAAAACCTATACGTTGTTTCAGGCGAGTTTCCCATTCAAATGCATGTAACAGTGAGAAACGCATTGTCTTGGCGAAATAAAGCGTTTTTGAACAACTTCATATAAATCGCTGTAACTTTTGATAGAAGACTCAGACAAACATGTTTATGGCTTTATCTTATAGAACTCAATATCCCCGTGCTGGGCAACCAGAACAGGTTTTGCAGCCGTTTGAGCTAAGATTTTAAAATTATTCACATAATGAAAACCTATACTTTGTTTCAGGCGAGTTTCCCATTCAAATGCATGTAACAGTGAGAAACGCATTGTCTTGGCGAAATAAAGCGTTTTTGAACAACTTCATATAAATCGCTGTAACTTTTGATAGAAGACTCAGACAAACATGTTTATGGCTTTATCTTATAGAACTCAATATCCCCGTTCTGGGCAAACAGAACAGGTTTTGCAGCCGTTTGAGCTAAGATTTTAAAATTATTCACATAATGAAAACCTATACGTTGTTTCAGGCGAGTTTCCCATTCAAATGCATGTAACAGTGAGAAACGCATTGTCTTGGCGAAATAAAGCGTTTTTGAACAACTTCATATAAATCGCTGTAACTTTTGATAGAAGACTCAGACAAACATGTTTATGGCTTTATCTTATAGAACTCAATATCCCCGTGCTGGGCAAACAGGTTTTGCAGCCGTTTGAGCTAAGATTTTAAAATTATTCACATAATGAAAACCTATACTTTGTTTCAGGCGAGTTTCCCATTCAAATGCATGTAACAGTGAGAAACGCATTGTCTTGGCGAAATAAAGCGTTTTTGAACAACTTCATATAAATCGCTGTAACTTTTGATAGAAGACTCAGACAAACATGTTTATGGCTTTATCTTATAGAACTCAATATCCCCGTTCTGGGCAAACAGAACAGGTTTTGCAGCCGTTTGAGCTAAGATTTTAAAATTATTCACATAATGAAAACCTATACGTTGTTTCAGGCGAGTTTCCCATTCAAATGCATGTAACAGTGAGAAACGCATTGTCTTGGCGAAATAAAGCGTTTTTGAACAACTTCATATAAATCGCTGTAACTTTTGATAGAAGACTCAGACAAACATGTTTATGGCTTTATCTTATAGAACTCAATATCCCCGTGCTGGGCAACCAGAACAGGTTTTGCAGCCGTTTGAGCTAAGATTTTAAAATTATTCACATAATGAAAACCTATACTTTGTTTCAGGCGAGTTTCCCATTCAAATGCATGTAACAGTGAGAAACGCATTGTCTTGGCGAAATAAAGCGTTTTTGAACAACTTCATATAAATCGCTGTAACTTTTGATAGAAGACTCAGACAAACATGTTTATGGCTTTATCTTATAGAACTCAATATCCCCGTGCTGGGCAAACAGGTTTTGCAGCCGTTTGAGCTAAGATTTTAAAATTATTCACATAATGAAAACCTATACGTTGTTTCAGGCGAGTTTCCCATTCAAATGCATGTAACAGTGAGAAACGCATTGTCTTGGCGAAATAAAGTTTTTTTTGAACAACTTCATATAAATCGCTGTAACTTTTGATAGAAGACTCAGACAAACATGTTTATGGCTTTATCTTATAGAACTCAATATCCCCGTGCTGGGCAAACAGGTTTTGCAGCCGTTTGAGCTAAGATTTTAAAATTATTCACATAATGAAAACCTATACTTTGTTTCAGGCGAGTTTTACATTCAAATGCATGTAACAGTGAGAAACGCATTGTCTTGGCGAAATAAAGCGTTTTTGAACAACTTCATATAAATCGCTGTAACTTTTGATAGAAGACTCAGACAAACATGTTTATGGCTTTATCTTATAGAACTCAATATCCCCGTGCTGGGCAAACAGGTTTTGCAGCCGTTTGAGCTAAGATTTTAAAATTATTCACATAATGAAAACCTATACTTTGTTTCAGGCGAGTTTCCCATTCAAATGCATGTAACAGTGAGAAACACACTGTCTTGGCGAAATAAAGCGTTTTTGAACAACTTCATATAAATCGCTGTAACTTTTGATAGAAGACTCAGACAAACATGTTTATGGCTTTATCTTATAGAACTCAATATCCCCGTGCTGGGCAAACAGAACAGGTTTTGCAGCCGTTTGAGCTAAGATTTTAAAATTATTCACATAATGAAAACCTATACTTTGTTTCAGGCGAGTTTCCCATTCAAATGCATGTAACAGTGAGAAACGCATTGTCTTGGCGAAATAAAGCGTTTTTGAACAACTTCATATAAATCGCTGTAACTTTTGATAGAAGACTCAGACAAACATGTTTATGGCTTTATCTTATAGAACTCAATATCCCCGTGCTGGGCAAACAGAACAGGTTTTGCAGCCGTTTGAGCTAAGATTTTAAAATTATTCACATAATGAAAACCTATACTTTGTTTCAGGCGAGTTTCCCATTCAAATGCATGTAACAGTGAGAAACGCATTGTCTTGGCGAAATAAAGCGTTTTTGAACAACTTCATATAAATCGCTGTAACTTTTGATAGAAGACTCAGACAAACATGTTTATGGCTTTATCTTATAGAACTCAATATCCCCGTGCTGGGCAAACAGGTTTTGCAGCCGTTTGAGCTAAGATTTTAAAATTATTCACATAATGAAAACCTATACGTTGTTTCAGGCGAGTTTCCCATTCAAATGCATGTAACAGTGAGAAACGCATTGTCTTGGCGAAATAAAGCGTTTTTGAACAACTTCATATAAATCGCTGTAACTTTTGATAGAAGACTCAGACAAACATGTTTATGGCTTTATCTTATAGAACTCAATATCCCCGTGCTTGGGCAAACAGGTTTTGCAGCCGTTTGAGCTAAGATTTTAAAATTATTCACATAATGAAAACCTATACTTTGTTTCAGGCGAGTTTCCCATTCAAATGCATGTAACAGTGAGAAACGCATTGTCTTGGCGAAATAAAGCGTTTTTGAACAACTTCATATAAATCGCTGTAACTTTTGATAGAAGACTCAGACAAACATGTTTATGGCTTTATCTTATAGAACTCAATATCCCCGTGCTGGGCAAACAGGTTTTGCAGCCGTTTGAGCTAAGATTTTAAAATTATTCACATAATGAAAACCTATACTTTGTTTCAGGCGAGTTTTACATTCAAATGCATGTAACAGTGAGAAACGCATTGTCTTGGCGAAATAAAGCGTTTTTGAACAACTTCATATAAATCGCTGTAACTTTTGATAGAAGACTCAGACAAACATGTTTATGGCTTTATCTTATAGAACTCAATATCCCCGTGCTGGGCAAACAGGTTTTGCAGCCGTTTGAGCTAAGATTTTAAAATTATTCACATAATGAAAACCTATACGTTGTTTCAGGCGAGTTTCCCATTCAAATGCATGTAACAGTGAGAAACGCATTGTCTTGGCGAAATAAAGCGTTTTTGAACAACTTCATATAAATCGCTGTAACTTTTGATAGAAGACTCAGACAAACATGTTTATGGCTTTATCTTATAGAACTCAATATCCCCGTGCTGGGCAAACAGAAGAGGTTTTGCAGCCGTTTGAGCTAAGATTTTAAAATTATTCACATAATGAAAACCTATACGTTGTTTCAGGCGAGTTTCCCATTCAAATGCATGTAACAGTGAGAAACGCATTGTCTTGGCGAAATAAAGCGTTTTTGAACAACTTCATATAAATCGCTGTAACTTTTGATAGAAGACTCAGACAAACATGTTTATGGCTTTATCTTATAGAACTCAATATCCCCGTGCTGGGCAAACAGAAGAGGTTTTGCAGCCGTTTGAGCTAAGATTTTAAAATTATTCACATAATGAAAACCTATACGTTGTTTCAGGCGAGTTTCCCATTCAAATGCATGTAACAGTGAGAAACGCATTGTCTTGGCGAAATAAAGCGTTTTTGAACAACTTCATATAAATCGCTGTAACTTTTGATAGAAGACTCAGACAAACATGTTTATGGCTTTATCTTATAGAACTCAATATCCCCGTGCTGGGCAAACAGAAGAGGTTTTGCAGCCGTTTGAGCTAAGATTTTAAAATTATTCACATAATGAAAACCTATACTTTGTTTCAGGCGAGTTTCCCATTCAAATGCATGTAACAGTGAGAAACGCATTGTCTTGGCGAAATAAAGCGTTTTTGAACAACTTCATATAAATCGCTGTAACTTTTGATAGAAGACTCAGACAAACATGTTTATGGCTTTATCTTATAGAACTCAATATCCCCGTGCTGGGCAAACAGGTTTTGCAGCCGTTTGAGCTAAGATTTTAAAATTATTCACATAATGAAAACCTATACGTTGTTTCAGGCGAGTTTCCCATTCAAATGCATGTAACAGTGAGAAACGCATTGTCTTGGCGAAATAAAGCGTTTTTGAACAACTTCATATAAATCGCTGTAACTTTTGATAGAAGACTCAGACAAACATGTTTATGGCTTTATCTTATAGAACTCAATATCCCCGTGCTGGGCAAACAGAAGAGGTTTTGCAGCCGTTTGAGCTAAGATTTTAAAATTATTCACATAATGAAAACCTATACGTTGTTTCAGGCGAGTTTCCCATTCAAATGCATGTAACAGTGAGAAACGCATTGTCTTGGCGAAATAAAGCGTTTTTGAACAACTTCATATAAATCGCTGTAACTTTTGATAGAAGACTCAGACAAACATGTTTATGGCTTTATCTTATAGAACTCAATATCCCCGTGCTGGGCAAACAGAAGAGGTTTTGCAGCCGTTTGAGCTAAGATTTTAAAATTATTCACATAATGAAAACCTATACTTTGTTTCAGGCGAGTTTCCCATTCAAATGCATGTAACAGTGAGAAACGCATTGTCTTGGCGAAATAAAGCGTTTTTGAACAACTTCATATAAATCGCTGTAACTTTTGATAGAAGACTCAGACAAACATGTTTATGGCTTTATCTTATAGAACTCAATATCCCCGTGCTGGGCAAACAGGTTTTGCAGCCGTTTGAGCTAAGATTTTAAAATTATTCACATAATGAAAACCTATACGTTGTTTCAGGCGAGTTTCCCATTCAAATGCATGTAACAGTGAGAAACGCATTGTCTTGGCGAAATAAAGCGTTTTTGAACAACTTCATATAAATCGCTGTAACTTTTGATAGAAGACTCAGACAAACATGTTTATGGCTTTATCTTATAGAACTCAATATCCCCGTGCTGGGCAAACAGAAGAGGTTTTGCAGCCGTTTGAGCTAAGATTTTAAAATTATTCACATAATGAAAACCTATACGTTGTTTCAGGCGAGTTTCCCATTCAAATGCATGTAACAGTGAGAAACGCATTGTCTTGGCGAAATAAAGCGTTTTTGAACAACTTCATATAAATCGCTGTAACTTTTGATAGAAGACTCAGACAAACATGTTTATGGCTTTATCTTATAGAACTCAATATCCCCGTGCTGGGCAAACAGAAGAGGTTTTGCAGCCGTTTGAGCTAAGATTTTAAAATTATTCACATAATGAAAACCTATACGTTGTTTCAGGCGAGTTTCCCATTCAAATGCATGTAACAGTGAGAAACGCATTGTCTTGGCGAAATAAAGCGTTTTTGAACAACTTCATATAAATCGCTGTAACTTTTGATAGAAGACTCAGACAAACATGTTTATGGCTTTATCTTATAGAACTCAATATCCCCGTGCTGGGCAAACAGAACAGGTTTTGCAGCCGTTTGAGCTAAGATTTTAAAATTATTCACATAATGAAAACCTATACTTTGTTTCAGGCGAGTTTCCCATTCAAATGCATGTAACAGTGAGAAACGCATTGTCTTGGCGAAATAAAGCGTTTTTGAACAACTTCATATAAATCGCTGTAACTTTTGATAGAAGACTCAGACAAACATGTTTATGGCTTTATCTTATAGAACTCAATATCCCCGTGCTGGGCAAACAGAACAGGTTTTGCAGCCGTTTGAGCTAAGATTTTAAAATTATTCACATAATGAAAACCTATACTTTGTTTCAGGCGAGTTTCCCATTCAAATGCATGTAACAGTGAGAAACGCATTGTCTTGGCGAAATAAAGCGTTTTTGAACAACTTCATATAAATCGCTGTAACTTTTGATAGAAGACTCAGACAAACATGTTTATGGCTTTATCTTATAGAACTCAATATCCCCGTGCTGGGCAAACAGAAGAGGTTTTGCAGCCGTTTGAGCTAAGATTTTAAAATTATTCACATAATGAAAACCTATACGTTGTTTCAGGCGAGTTTCCCATTCAAATGCATGTAACAGTGAGAAACGCATTGTCTTGGCGAAATAAAGCGTTTTTGAACAACTTCATATAAATCGCTGTAACTTTTGATAGAAGACTCAGACAAACATGTTTATGGCTTTATCTTATAGAACTCAATATCCCCGTGCTTGGGCAAACAGGTTTTGCAGCCGTTTGAGCTAAGATTTTAAAATTATTCACATAATGAAAACCTATACTTTGTTTCAGGCGAGTTTCCCATTCAAATGCATGTAACAGTGAGAAACGCATTGTCTTGGCGAAATAAAGCGTTTTTGAACAACTTCATATAAATCGCTGTAACTTTTGATAGAAGACTCAGACAAACATGTTTATGGCTTTATCTTATAGAACTCAATATCCCCGTGCTGGGCAAACAGAACAGGTTTTGCAGCCGTTTGAGCTAAGATTTTAAAATTATTCACATAATGAAAACCTATACTTTGTTTCAGGCGAGTTTCCCATTCAAATGCATGTAACAGTGAGAAACGCATTGTCTTGGCGAAATAAAGCGTTTTTGAACAACTTCATATAAATCGCTGTAACTTTTGATAGAAGACTCAGACAAACATGTTTATGGCTTTATCTTATAGAACTCAATATCCCCGTGCTGGGCAAACAGAACAGGTTTTGCAGCCGTTTGAGCTAAGATTTTAAAATTATTCACATAATGAAAACCTATACTTTGTTTCAGGCGAGTTTCCCATTCAAATGCATGTAACAGTGCGCATTGTCTTGGCGAAATAAAGCGTTTTTGAACAACTTCATATAAATCGCTGTAACTTTTGATAGAAGACTCAGACAAACATGTTTATGGCTTTATCTTATAGAACTCAATATCCCCGTGCTGGGCAAACAGGTTTTGCAGCCGTTTGAGCTAAGATTTTAAAATTATTCACATAATGAAAACCTATACGTTGTTTCAGGCGAGTTTCCCATTCAAATGCATGTAACAGTGAGAAACGCATTGTCTTGGCAAAATAAAGCGTTTTTGAACAACTTCATATAAATCGCTGTAACTTTTGATAGAAGACTCAGACAAACATGTTTATGGCTTTATCTTATAGAACTCAATATCCCCGTGCTGGGCAAACAGAAGAGGTTTTGCAGCCGTTTGAGCTAAGATTTTAAAATTATTCACATAATGAAAACCTATACGTTGTTTCAGGCGAGTTTCCCATTCAAATGCATGTAACAGTGAGAAACGCATTGTCTTGGCGAAATAAAGCGTTTTTGAACAACTTCATATAAATCGCTGTAACTTTTGATAGAAGACTCAGACAAACATGTTTATGGCTTTATCTTATAGAACTCAATATCCCCGTGCTGGGCAAACAGAACAGGTTTTGCAGCCGTTTGAGCTAAGATTTTAAAATTATTCACATAATGAAAACCTATACTTTGTTTCAGGCGAGTTTCCCATTCAAATGCATGTAACAGTGAGAAACGCATTGTCTTGGCGAAATAAAGCGTTTTTGAACAACTTCATATAAATCGCTGTAACTTTTGATAGAAGACTCAGACAAACATGTTTATGGCTTTATCTTATAGAACTCAATATCCCCGTGCTGGGCAAACAGAACAGGTTTTGCAGCCGTTTGAGCTAAGATTTTAAAATTATTCACATAATGAAAACCTATACTTTGTTTCAGGCGAGTTTCCCATTCAAATGCATGTAACAGTGAGAAACGCATTGTCTTGGCGAAATAAAGCGTTTTTGAACAACTTCATATAAATCGCTGTAACTTTTGATAGAAGACTCAGACAAACATGTTTATGGCTTTATCTTATAGAACTCAATATCCCCGTGCTGGGCAAACAGGTTTTGCAGCCGTTTGAGCTAAGATTTTAAAATTATTCACATAATGAAAACCTATACTTTGTTTCAGGCGAGTTTCCCATTCAAATGCATGTAACAGTGAGAAACGCATTGTCTTGGCGAAATAAAGCGTTTTTGAACAACTTCATATAAATCGCTGTAACTTTTGATAGAAGACTCAGACAAACATGTTTATGGCTTTATCTTATAGAACTCAATATCCCCGTGCTGGGCAAACAGGTTTTGCAGCCGTTTGAGCTAAGATTTTAAAATTATTCACATAATGAAAACCTATACTTTGTTTCAGGCGAGTTTCCCATTCAAATGCATGTAACAGTGAGAAACGCATTGTCTTGGCGAAATAAAGCGTTTTTGAACAACTTCATATAAATCACTGTAACTTTTGATAGAAGACTCAGACAAACATGTTTATGGCTTTATCTTATAGAACTCAATATCCCCATGCTGGGCAAACAGGTTTTGCAGCCGTTTGAGCTAAGATTTTAAAATTATTCACATAATGAAAACCTATACTTTGTTTCAGGCGAGTTTCCCATTCAAATGCATGTAACAGTGAGAAACGCATTGTCTTGGCGAAATAAAACGTTTTTGAACAACTTCATATAAATCGCTGTAACTTTTGATAGAAGACTCAGACAAACATGTTTATGGCTTTATCTTATAGAACTCAATATCCCCGTGCTGGGCAAACAGGTTTTGCAGCCGTTTGAGCTAAGATTTTAAAATTATTCACATAATGAAAACCTATACGTTGTTTCAGGCGAGTTTCCCATTCAAATGCATGTAACAGTGAGAAACGCATTGTCTTGGCGAAATAAAGCGTTTTTGAACAACTTCATATAAATCACTGTAACTTTTGATAGAAGACTCAGACAAACATGTTTATGGCTTTATCTTATAGAACTCAATATCCCCATGCTGGGCAAACAGGTTTTGCAGCCGTTTGAGCTAAGATTTTAAAATTATTCACATAATGAAAACCTATACGTTGTTTCAGGCGAGTTTCCCATTCAAATGCATGTAACAGTGAGAAACGCATTGTCTTGGCGAAATAAAGCGTTTTTGAACAACTTCATATAAATCGCTGTAACTTTTGATAGAAGACTCAGACAAACATGTTTATGGCTTTATCTTATAGAACTCAATATCCCCGTGCTGGGCAAACAGGTTTTGCAGCCGTTTGAGCTAAGATTTTAAAATTATTCACATAATGAAAACCTATACTTTGTTTCAGGCGAGTTTCCCATTCAAATGCATGTAACAGTGAGAAACGCATTGTCTTGGCGAAATAAAGCGTTTTTGAACAACTTCATATAAATCGCTGTAACTTTTGATAGAAGACTCAGACAAACATGTTTATGGCTTTATCTTATAGAACTCAATATCCCCGTGCTGGGCAAACAGGTTTTGTAGCCGTTTGAGCTAAGATTTTAAAATTATTCACATAATGAAAACCTATACTTTGTTTCAGGCGAGTTTCCCATTCAAATGCATGTAACAGTGAGAAACGCATTGTCTTGGCGAAATAAAGCGTTTTTGAACAACTTCATATAAATCGCTGTAACTTTTGATAGAAGACTCAGACAAACATGTTTATGGCTTTATCTTATAGAACTCAATATCCCCGTGCTGGGCAAACAGAACAGGTTTTGCAGCCGTTTGAGCTAAGATTTTAAAATTATTCACATAATGAAAACCTATACGTTGTTTCAGGCGAGTTTCCCATTCAAATGCATGTAACAGTGAGAAACGCATTGTCTTGGCGAAATAAAGCGTTTTTGAACAACTTCATATAAATCGCTGTAACTTTTGATAGAAGACTCAGACAAACATGTTTATGGCTTTATCTTATAGAACTCAATATCCCCGTGCTGGGCAAACAGGTTTTGCAGCCGTTTGAGCTAAGATTTTAAAATTATTCACATAATGAAAACCTATACTTTGTTTCAGGCGAGTTTCCCATTCAAATGCATGTAACAGTGAGAAACGCATTGTCTTGGCGAAATAAAGCGTTTTTGAACAACTTCATATAAATCGCTGTAACTTTTGATAGAAGACTCAGACAAACATGTTTATGGCTTTATCTTATAGAACTCAATATCCCCGTGCTGGGCAAACAGGTTTTGTAGCCGTTTGAGCTAAGATTTTAAAATTATTCACATAATGAAAACCTATACTTTGTTTCAGGCGAGTTTCCCATTCAAATGCATGTAACAGTGAGAAACGCATTGTCTTGGCGAAATAAAGCGTTTTTGAACAACTTCATATAAATCGCTGTAACTTTTGATAGAAGACTCAGACAAACATGTTTATGGCTTTATCTTATAGAACTCAATATCCCCGTGCTGGGCAAACAGGTTTTGCAGCCGTTTGAGCTAAGATTTTAAAATTATTCACATAATGAAAACCTATACGTTGTTTCAGGCGAGTTTCCCATTCAAATGCATGTAACAGTGAGAAACGCATTGTCTTGGCGAAATAAAGCGTTTTTGAACAACTTCATATAAATCGCTGTAACTTTTGATAGAAGACTCAGACAAACATGTTTATGGCTTTATCTTATAGAACTCAATATCCCCGTGCTGGGCAAACAGAAGAGGTTTTGCAGCCGTTTGAGCTAAGATGTTAAAGTTAGTCACATAATGAAAACCTATACTATGTGTCGGGAAGAGAACTCCATTCAAATGCATGTAATAGCGAGAAAGGCACTAACGTGGTGAAATAAAGCGTTTTTCATGGTCTTCATAAAGACAGCTGTAACTTTTGATAGAAGACTCACATATACATATTTATGGCTTTATCTTATAGAATTCAATTTCCCCGTGCTGGGCAAACAGGTTTTGCAGCTGTTTGAGCTAAGATTTTAAAATTATTCACATAATGAAAACCTATACGTTGTTTCAGGCGAGTTTCCCATTCAAATGCATGTAACAGTGAGAAACGCATTGTCTTGGCGAAATAAAGCGTTTTTGAACAACTTCATATAAATCGCTGTAACTTTTGATAGAAGACTCAGACAAACATGTTTATGGCTTTATCTTATAGAACTCAATATCCCCGTGCTGGGCAAACAGAAGAGGTTTTGCAGCCGTTTGAGCTAAGATTTTAAAATTATTCACATAATGAAAACCTATACGTTGTTTCAGGCGAGTTTCCCATTCAAATGCATGTAACAGTGAGAAACGCATTGTCTTGGCGAAATAAAGCGTTTTTGAACAACTTCATATAAATCGCTGTAACTTTTGATAGAAGACTCAGACAAACATGTTTATGGCTTTATCTTATAGAACTCAATATCCCCGTGCTGGGCAAACAGAACAGGTTTTGCAGCCGTTTGAGCTAAGATTTTAAAATTATTCACATAATGAAAACCTATACTTTGTTTCAGGCGAGTTTCCCATTCAAATGCATGTAACAGTGAGAAACGCATTGTCTTGGCGAAATAAAGCGTTTTTGAACAACTTCATATAAATCGCTGTAACTTTTGATAGAAGACTCAGACAAACATGTTTATGGCTTTATCTTATAGAACTCAATATCCCCGTGCTGGGCAAACAGGTTTTGCAGCCGTTTGAGCTAAGATTTTAAAATTATTCACATAATGAAAACCTATACGTTGTTTCAGGCGAGTTTCCCATTCAAATGCATGTAACAGTGAGAAACGCATTGTCTTGGCGAAATAAAGCGTTTTTGAACAACTTCATATAAATCGCTGTAACTTTTGATAGAAGACTCAGACAAACATGTTTATGGCTTTATCTTATAGAACTCAATATCCCCGTGCTGGGCAAACAGAACAGGTTTTGCAGCCGTTTGAGCTAAGATTTTAAAATTATTCACATAATGAAAACCTATACTTTGTTTCAGGCGAGTTTCCCATTCAAATGCATGTAACAGTGAGAAACGCATTGTCTTGGCGAAATAAAGCGTTTTTGAACAACTTCATATAAATCGCTGTAACTTTTGATAGAAGACTCAGACAAACATGTTTATGGCTTTATCTTATAGAACTCAATATCCCCGTGCTGGGCAAACAGGTTTTGCAGCCGTTTGAGCTAAGATTTTAAAATTATTCACATAATGAAAACCTATACTTTGTTTCAGGCGAGTTTCCCATTCAAATGCATGTAACAGTGAGAAACGCATTGTCTTGGCGAAATAAAGCGTTTTTGAACAACTTCATATAAATCGCTGTAACTTTTGATAGAAGACTCAGACAAACATGTTTATGGCTTTATCTTATAGAACTCAATATCCCCGTGCTGGGCAAACAGGTTTTGCAGCCGTTTGAGCTAAGATTTTAAAATTATTCACATAATGAAAACCTATACGTTGTTTCAGGCGAGTTTCCCATTCAAATGCATGTAACAGTGAGAAACGCATTGTCTTGGCGAAATAAAGCGTTTTTGAACAACTTCATATAAATCGCTGTAACTTTTGATAGAAGACTCAGACAAACATGTTTATGGCTTTATCTTATAGAACTCAATATCCCCGTGCTGGGCAAACAGAAGAGGTTTTGCAGCCGTTTGAGCTAAGATTTTAAAATTATTCACATAATGAAAACCTATACGTTGTTTCAGGCGAGTTTCCCATTCAAATGCATGTAACAGTGAGAAACGCATTGTCTTGGCGAAATAAAGCGTTTTTGAACAACTTCATATAAATCGCTGTAACTTTTGATAGAAGACTCAGACAAACATGTTTATGGCTTTATCTTATAGAACTCAATATCCCCGTGCTGGGCAAACAGAACAGGTTTTGCAGCCGTTTGAGCTAAGATTTTAAAATTATTCACATAATGAAAACCTATACTTTGTTTCAGGCGAGTTTCCCATTCAAATGCATGTAACAGTGAGAAACGCATTGTCTTGGCGAAATAAAGCGTTTTTGAACAACTTCATATAAATTGCTGTAACTTTTGATAGAAGACTCAGACAAACATGTTTATGGCTTTATCTTATAGAACTCAATATCCCCGTGCTGGGCAAACAGGTTTTGCAGCCGTTTGAGCTAAGATTTTAAAATTATTCACATAATGAAAACCTATACTTTGTTTCAGGCGAGTTTCCCATTCAAATGCATGTAACAGTGAGAAACGCATTGTCTTGGCGAAATAAAACGTTTTTGAACAACTTCATATAAATCGCTGTAACTTTTGATAGAAGACTCAGACAAACATGTTTATGGCTTTATCTTATAGAACTCAATATCCCCGTGCTGGGCAAACAGGTTTTGCAGCCGTTTGAGCTAAGATTTTAAAATTATTCACATAATGAAAACCTATACGTTGTTTCAGGCGAGTTTCCCATTCAAATGCATGTAACAGTGAGAAACGCATTGTCTTGGCGAAATAAAGCGTTTTTGAACAACTTCATATAAATCGCTGTAACTTTTGATAGAAGACTCAGACAAACATGTTTATGGCTTTATCTTATAGAACTCAATATCCCCGTGCTGGGCAAACAGGTTTTGCAGCCGTTTGAGCTAAGATTTTAAAATTATTCACATAATGAAAACCTATACTTTGTTTCAGGCGAGTTTCCCATTCAAATGCATGTAACAGTGAGAAACGCATTGTCTTGGCGAAATAAAGCGTTTTTGAACAACTTCATATAAATCGCTGTAACTTTTGATAGAAGACTCAGACAAACATGTTTATGGCTTTATCTTATAGAACTCAATATCCCCGTGCTGGGCAAACAGGTTTTGTAGCCGTTTGAGCTAAGATTTTAAAATTATTCACATAATGAAAACCTATACTTTGTTTCAGGCGAGTTTCCCATTCAAATGCATGTAACAGTGAGAAACGCATTGTCTTGGCGAAATAAAGCGTTTTTGAACAACTTCATATAAATCGCTGTAACTTTTGATAGAAGACTCAGACAAACATGTTTATGGCTTTATCTTATAGAACTCAATATCCCCGTGCTGGGCAAACAGGTTTTGCAGCCGTTTGAGCTAAGATTTTAAAATTATTCACATAATGAAAACCTATACGTTGTTTCAGGCGAGTTTCCCATTCAAATGCATGTAACAGTGAGAAACGCATTGTCTTGGCGAAATAAAGCGTTTTTGAACAACTTCATATAAATCGCTGTAACTTTTGATAGAAGACTCAGACAAACATGTTTATGGCTTTATCTTATAGAACTCAATATCCCCGTGCTGGGCAAACAGAAGAGGTTTTGCAGCCGTTTGAGCTAAGATGTTAAAGTTAGTCACATAATGAAAACCTATACTATGTGTCGGGAAGAGAACTCCATTCAAATGCATGTAATAGCGAGAAAGGCACTAACGTGGTGAAATAAAGCGTTTTTCATGGTCTTCATAAAGACAGCTGTAACTTTTGATAGAAGACTCACATATACATATTTATGGCTTTATCTTATAGAATTCAATTTCCCCGTGCTGGGCAAACAGGTTTTGCAGCTGTTTGAGCTAAGATGTTAAAGTTATTCACATAATGAAAACCTATACTTTGTTTCAGGCGAGTTCCCCATTCAAATGCATGTAATCGTCAGAAACGCACTGTCTTGGCGAAGTAAAGCGTTTTTGTACAACTTCATGAAGACAGCTGTAGTTTTTGATAGAAGACTCAGAAATACATATTTATGGCTTTATCTTATAGAATTCAATATCCCCGTGCTGGGCAAACAGGTTTTGCAGCTGTTTGAGCTAAGATTTTCAAGTTATTCACAAAATGAAAACTACTTTGTGTCGGGCGAGAACTCCATTCAAATGCATGTAATAGCGAGAAACGCACTAACGTGGTGAAATAAAGCGTTTTGCAGCTGTTTGAGCTAAGATTTTCAAGTTATTCACAAAATGAAAACTACTTTGTGTCGGGCGAGAACTCCATTCAAATGCATGTAATAGCGAGAAACGCACTAACGTGGTGAAATAAAGCGTTTTTCATGGTCTTCATAAAGACAGCTGTAACTTTTGATAGACGAATCAGACACACATGTTTATGGCTTCATCTTATAGAATTCAATATCCCCATGCTAGGCAAACAGGTTTTGCAGCTCTTTGAGCTAAGATGTTAAAGTTATTCACATAATGAAAACCTATACTTTGTTTCGTGCGAGTTCCCCATTCAAATGCATGTAATCGTCAGAAACGCACTGTCTTGGCGAAATAAAGCGTTTTTGTACAACTTCATGAAGACAGCTGTAGTTTTTGATAGAAGGCTCAGAAATACATATTTATGGCTTTATCTTATAGAATTCAATATTCCCGTGCTGTGCAAACAGGTTTTGCAGCTGTTTGAACTAAGATTTTCAAGTTATTCACATAATGAAAACCTATACTTTGTTTCAGGCGAGTTCCCCATTCAAATGCATGTAACAGTGAGAAACACACTGTCTTGGCAAAATAAAGCGTTTTTGTACAACTTCATGAAGACAGCTGTAGTTTTTGATAGAAGACTCAGAAATACATATTTATGGCTTTATCTTATAGAATTCAATATCCCCGTGCTGGGCAAACAGGTTTTGCAGCTGTTTGAGCTAAGATTTTCAAGTTATTCACAAAATGAAAACTACTTTGTGTCGGGCGAGAACTCCATTCAAATGCATGTAATAGCGAGAAACGCACTAACGTGGTGAAATAAAGCGTTTTTCATGGTCTTCATAAAGACAGCTGTAACTTTTGATAGAAGACTCACATATACATATTTATGGCTTTATCTTATAGAATTCAATATCCCCGTGCTGGGCAAACAGGTTTCGCAGCTGTTTGAGCTAAGATGTTAAAGTTATTCACATAATGAAAACCTATACTTTGTTTTGGCGAGTTCCCCATTCAAATGCATGTAATCGTCAGAAAAGTATTGTCTCGGCGAAAGAAAGCATTTTTGCACAACTTCATATAAATCGGTGTAACTTTTGATAGAAGATTCATTAATACATATTTATGGCTTTATCTTATAGAATGCAATATCCCCGTGCTGGGCAAACAGGTTTTGCAGCTGTTTGAGCTAAGATGTTAAAGTTATTCACATAATGAAAACCTATACTTTGTGTCGGGCGAGAACTCCATTCAAATGCATGTAATAGCGAGAAACGCACTAACGTGGCGAAATAAAGCGTTTTAGCACAACTTCATATATATAGCTGTAACTTTTGATAGAAGATTCAGACTCACATATTTATGGCTTTATCTTATAGAATTTAATATCCCCGTGCTGGGCAAACAGGTTTTGCAGCTGTTTGAGCTAAGATGTTAAAGTTATTCACATAATGAAAACCTATACTTTTTTTCAGGCGAGTTCCCCATTCAAATGCATGTAATCGTCAGAAACGCACTGTCTTGGCGAAATAAAGCGTTTTTGTACAACTTCATGAAGACAGCTGTAGTTTTTGATAGAAGGCTCAGAAATACATATTTATGGCTTTATCTTATAGAATTCAATATCCCCATGCTGGGCAAACAGGTTTTGCAGCTGTTTGAGCTAAGATGTTAAAGTTATTCACATAATGAAAACTACTTTGTGTCGGGCGAGAACTCCATTCAAATGCATGTAATAGCGAGAAACGCACTAACGTGGCGAAATAAAGCGTTTTTGCACAACTTCATATAAATCGGTGTAACTTTTGATAGACGACTCAGACACACATGTTTATGGCTTCATCTTATAGAATTCAATATCCCCGTGCTGGGCAAACAGGTTTTGCAGCTGTTTGAGCTAAGATGTTAAAGTTATTCACATAATGAAAACCTATACTTTGTTTCAGGCGAGTTCCCCATTCAAATGCATGTAATCGTCAGAAACGCACTGTCTTGGCGAAATAAAGCGTTTTTGCACAACTTCATATAAATCGGTGTAACTTTTGATAGACGACTCAGACAAACATGTTTATGGCTTCATCTTATAGAATTCAATTTCCCCGTGCTGGGCAAACAGGTTTTGCAGCTGTTTGAGCTAAGATGTTAAAGTTATTCACATAATGAAAAATTATACTCTTTTTTTCGTGCGAGAAAAGCACTGGCCCTGGTGTAATGTGGATGGCATCAGCAAGCAGCACAGGCCTTTGTGTATTGTGGATGGGATTAGCCAGCAACAAAGGCCCTGGTGAAATGTTGTTGGCCTCAGCCATGAACACAGGCCCTGGTGAAATGTAGTTGGCCTTAGCCAGTAGCACAGGCCCTGGTGTAATGTGGATTTCCTCATCTAACAACACTGGCCCTGGTGAAATATAGATGGTATTGGTCAGCACCACACACTCTGGTGTAATGTGGATGGAATCAGCCAGTAGCACAGGCCCTCGTGTAGTGAAGATGGCCTCACAAGGACCGCTGGCCCTGGTGAAATGTAGTTGTTCTCAACCTTTTGAAATCTAGTTGGCCCAATCCAGAATCACAGGCGCTGGTTTAATTTGGATGGCATCAGCCAACACCACTGGCCCTGATGTAATGTGGATGGCATCAGCCAGTAGCACAGGCACTTGTGTATTGTGGATGACCTCAGCCAGCACCACAGGTCCTGGTGAAATGTAGATGCTATCAGCCAGCAACGCAGGCCCTGGTGTGGCGAAGATGGCCCCACAGGTAGAACTGTCCCTGGTTTGGTGAAGATTGCCTCACAGGGAGAACTGGCCCTGGTGTGATGTGGATAGCATCAGCCAAGTAGCACAGGCCTTTGTGTATTGTGGATGGCATCAGCCACCAAGACAGGACCTGGTGAAATGTAGTTGGCCTCAGCCACTAGCACAGGCCCTGTTATAATGTGGATGGCCTCATCTAACAACACTGGCCCTGGTGAAATGTGCATGATATCGGCACATGTAACAGTGAGAAACGTACTGTCTTGACGAAATAAAGCGTTTTTGTACAACTTCATATAAATAGCTGTAACTTTTGATAGAAGACTCAGACACACATATTTATGGCTTTATCTTATAGAATTCAACATCCCTGTGCTGGGCAAACAGGTTTTGCAGCTGTTTGAGCTAAGATTTTCAAGTTATTCACAAGATGAAAACTAATTTTTTTTTTCGTGCAAGAAAAGCACTCGCCACGGTGTAATGTTGATGGAATCAGCCAGCAACGCAGGCCCTGGTGAAATGTTGTTGGCCTCAGCCATGAACACAGGCCCTGGTGAAATGTAGATGACCTCAGCTGGCAACATACCCCCTGGTGAAATCTAGTTGGCCTCAGCCAGTAGCACAGGCCCTGGTGCAATGAGGATTGCATCAGCCAGGAACGCAGGCCCTGGTGAAATGTAGATGGTATCAGCAAGCAGCCCAGGCCCTGGTGTGGTGAAGATGGCCTCACAGGGACTACTGGCCCTGGTGTAATGTGGATGCATCAGCCAGTAGCACAGGCCTTTGTGTATTGTGGATGGCATCAGCCTCCTCAGTTCCCTCATAACCTGGGTGGTTGAGACAGACAGGCTGGAGCCTTGTGTTGAATGTGTATTGGATGCTGTTGTTGGGGGTGGGGAGGAGTGAGCAGGGTGAATAGAGGAGGTGTGAAGTGTCTGAGGTGTCAGAGGTGGAACAGCAGCAGTGGGGGTGGGTGAGTCTGCAGCCGATGTTGGAGACTGCCTCATGGCTGAATCAAATCTGTTGAAGAAATGATTCAGTTCATTTGCCCACCCAGGCAGAGAGTTCTGATGTTTGTGGCCTGAGATGGTTCTGAGGCCTCTCCAGACTTCACCAACGTTGTTTTACTGAAGGTGGTTCTCCATCTTCTGTCTGTAGCTGTCCTTCCCATTCCTTATCAGTCCCCTCAGCTCTCTCTGCACCCTTTTCAACTCCTCTTTGTCTCTGGATTTGAAGGACCTTTGCTGTCAGTTTGCTGCCAGTAGCACAGGCCCTTGTGTATATTGTACCACTGGCCCTGGTGTTGTGAAGATCGCCTGACAGGGAGTACTCGCCCTGCTGCAATGTTGATTGCATCAGCCAGTAACACAGGCCCTTGTGTATTGTGGATGGCATCAGCCAGCAACACAGGCCCTGGTGAAATGTGGATGGTAACAGCCAAAACCACAGGCCCTGTGCATGGGATCAACGAGTAGCACAGGCGCTGATGAAATGTAGTTGGTCTAAACCAGAAACACGTGGCCTGGTGAAATGTGGATGGCCTCAGCCAGAAGCAAAGGCCCTGGTGTGGTGAAGATAGCCTCACAGGAAGCACTGGCCCTGGTGAAATGTGGACGGTATTGGCCATCACCACAGGCCCTGGTATATTATGAATGTCCTCAGTTGTAATGTGGATGGCATCAACGAGTAGCACAGGCCCTGCTGAAATGTAGTTGGCCTCAGCCAGCAGCACAGGCCCTGGTGTAATCTGGATGGCTTCAGAGGGCAGCACAGCCCCTGGTGAAATGTAGTTTGCCTCGGCCAGAAGCACAGGCCCTGGTGTGGTGATGATGGCCACACAGGAAGCACTGGCCCTGGTGAAATGTGGACGGTATTGGCCATCACCACAGGCCCTGGTGTAATATGAATGTCCTCAGCCAACACCACTGGCCGTGGTGTAATGTGGATGGCATCAGCCAGTAGCACAGGCCCTTGTGTATTGTGGATGGCATCAGAAAGCAACACAAGCCCTGGTGAAATGTGGATGGTTTCGGACAGCACCACAGGCCCTGTTGTAATGTGGATGGCATCAACGAGTAGCACAGGCCCTGCTGAAATGTAGTTGGCCTCAGCCAGTAGCACACACCCTGGTGCAATGTGGATGGCCTCATCTAACAACACGGGCCCTGGTGAAATATGGATGGTATTGGTCAGCACCACGTACCCTGGTGTAATGTGGATGGCATCAATAAGCAGCACAAGCCCTGTGTGTGGTAAGATGGCCTCCCAGGAACCAATGGCCCCGGTCTAATGTGGATGGTATAAGCCAGCATCACAGGCCCTGGAGTTATCTGGATGGCCTCAGCCAGCACTACAGGCCCTGTTGTGGTGATGATGGCCTCACAGGAAGCACTGGCCATGGTGTAATGTGGATGGAATCAGCCAGTAGCACAGGCCCTTGTGTATTGTGGATGGCATCAGCAAGCACCACACGCCCTCGTCAAATGTAGTTGGCCTCAGCCAGTAGCACAGGCCCTGGTGCAATGTGGATGGCATCAGCCAGCAACGCAGGCCCTGGTGAAATGTAGATGGTATCAGCTAGGCAGAACAGGCCCTGGGGTAGTCAAGATGGCCTCACAAGGAGCGCTGGCCCTGGTGTATTGTGGATGTCATCAGCCAGCAGCACAGGCCCTGGTGTGATGTAGATGGCCTCTACCAGCATCAGCACCGGACATGGTGCAATGTAGATGGCCTCCGTCGGAAGCACAGGACCTAGTGTGCTGGTGATTGTTTAAGCCAGCAGCACATGCCCTGGTGTGCTGTTGATGGCCTCCACCATCAGAAGATCAGGCCCTGGTGAGATGTAGATTGCCTAAGACAGTAGCACAGGGCAAGGTGTATTGTTGGTGGTATCAATGATCGACACAGGCCCTGGTGCCATTAAAATGGCCTCAAGCAGCAGCACAGGCCCTAGTCTAGTGTAATGTAGATGGCCTAAGCCAGAACCACAGGACCTGGTGTCATTTAGAAGGCTTCAGCCAACAGCACACACCCTGGTGTGCTGTAGATGGCTTCAGCAAGCAGCACCAGCCCTGGTGTTCCTTAGATGGACTCTACCAACTGCAGCTAAGGCCCTGATGTAATGTAGCGGGTGATGTTAATGGCCTAAGACAGCAGCACAGGCCCTGGTGTAATATAGATGGTCTAAGACAGCAGCACAGGCCCTAGTGTAATGTGAATGGCCTTAGTTAGCAGCACCGGCCCTGGTGTGATGTAGATGGCATCAGCCAGCAGCACATGCGCTGGTGTGCTGTAGATGGCCTCTACCAACAGCAGCACCGGCCCTGGTGTCCTGTAGATGGCCTCTACCAACAGCAGCTCAGTCCATTGTGTACTGTAGATGGCCTCAGCCAGCAGCACATGTGCTGGTGTGCTGTAAATGGCCTCTACCAACAGCAGCACCAGCCCTGATGTAATGTAGCGGGTGATGTTAATGGCCTAAGACAGCAGCACAGGCCCTGGTGTAATATAGATGGCCTCACCCTGCAGCACAGGCCCTAGTGTAATGTGAATGGCCTTAGTTAGCAGCACCGGCCCTGGTGTGATGTAGATGGCCTCAGCCAGCAGCACATGCGCTGGTGTGCTGTAGATGGCCTCTACCAACAGCAGCTCAGTCCATTGTGTACTGTAGATGGCCTCAGCCAGCAGCACATGTGCTGGTGTGCTGTAAATGGCCTCTACCAACAGCAGCACCGGCCCTGGTGTCCTGTAGATGGCCTCTACCAACAGCAGCTCAGTCCATTGTGTACTGTAGATGGCCTAAGCCAGCAGCACATGTGCTGGTGTGCTGTAAATGGCCTCTACCAACAGAAGTTCAGGCCCTGGCGTGATGTAGATGGCCTTAGCTATCAGCACCGGCCCTGGTGTGATGTAGATGGCATCAGCCAGCAGCACATGTGCTGGTGTGCTGTAGATGGCCTCTACCAACAGAAGCTCAGTCCCTTGTGTACTGTAGATGGTCTTAGCTAGCAGCACAGGCCGGGCTGTGATGTTGATGGCCTAAGACAGCAGCACATGCCCTTCTGTGCTGTAGATGGCCTCAGCCAGCAGCACAGGCCCTGGTGTACTGTAGATGGCCTCTACCAACAGCAGCTAAGTCCGTTGTGTACTGTAGATGGCCTCAGCCAGCAGAACAGGCCATGGTGTGCTTTAGATGTCATCAGCCAGCAGCACAGGCCCTGGTGTGATGTAAATGGCCTAAGAAAGCATCACTGGCTCTGCTGTAATGTACCTGGCCTCAGCCATCAACACAGGCCCTGGTGCAATTAAGTTGGCCTCAACCAGCAGCACAGGACCTGGTGTAATTTAGAAGGCTTCAGCCAGCATCAGAGGCTATCAACAACAGCTCAGTCCGTTGTGTACTGTAGATGGCCTCAGCCTGCAGCACAGGCCATGGTGTGCTTTGGATGTCATCAGCCAGTAGCACAGGCCCTGGTGTAATGTAGCTTTCCTCAGCCATCAACACATACTGTAGATGGCCTCTACCAACAGCAGCACAGGACCTGGGGTACTGTAGATGGCCTCAGCCTGCAGCACTGGCCCTGGTGAGCTGTTGATGGCCTCAGCCAACAGCACAGGCCATGGTGTACTTTGGATGTCGTCAGCCAGCAGCACAGGCCCTTGTGTAATGTTGATGGCCTAAGACAGCAGCCCAGGCCCTGTTGCAATGTTGACTGCTCATTGCTGCTCTTAGGAAAGTCCATCTTGAACTGCTGTTTCCATAGCTTGTCCAGTGTGACAGCAGAAACTCCGTTGGCAGTAACTGTTGCCAAACATCCTGGCCTTCCACAGCATTCTCGATTAAGTGGCCCATTCACTGTCTAGCCAAGCACAGTCCTAATGGCAAAAGGTCCATCACCTACACTCCGGATGACCTCCAAAGGTTTTAGAGCTCTGGGCATATTCATGCCAATCACAGGCTCCACACTGGCCTTATAGGGTTATAGGCTAAAAATAAAAAAAAAATAAAAAATGGGCGAGGATAAAATCGACTCACTTTTTCTGTGTTCCAGTCTCAGTAACTTTGACACAATAACATCTGCTTCAATATTAACACCTCAGCTGAAATTTCACAAATGTTAGCTTTATTTTGAAGCCAAGATTGTAAGGACAGAGTTTGTAATTGCAGAGAAATAATCAATTAAATTTGGGCATTACAGTTTCGAGCAGGAAGCTCAGAAACCCCCTTGGGGCTTAAGAGGACATCGGCAGGTATATTTAATTCAGAGAGATCAGTAATCTCTTCCATTGCATTGCAGCATCCACGTAGGAACAAACAATATGCCTGAAGAGCTTTTCCATCTTCCAATCTAATCAGTGGCCATGAGTGAATGTTGTTCAAATAAGCAGATTCAATCACATGTCCATTCCCGAAGTCTTTGCCTTTACATATCCAGCACTCTCAGACATATGTTGACAGCTTTTAACAAGTTCATTGGGCTGCCCCTTGGTGTACTGTGCAAGATAATGCAGGCAGGCGCCAGCATCGCCAGTCTTTGCTTCTATGACCTGTTCAAACAAGCGCATAAAAGCCTCAAAATGTAAAGGATCGCCATCAAAGGTCTGAATCTCCCTTTTGGGCAGTGAAGAAATGGACCAACATACAAGTTAATTCATTTTGTTTTTCCATAATGGACAACAGATTTTCATTGGGTACTGGATGAGCAGCTTGTGGCTTAGGCAAAGGTGGAATTGGTCTAAAAGCATCAGAAGGCCCCATAAGAGTGGGTGCAGGCCTTTCCCCTTTCATATTCTGTTGCACTGTTTTTACTTGAAGCTCTGCATTCCCAGTGATTGCATTTCCTTTTGTAAGCATCTGTGGAACAAAAGTCTCTACATCCGCATTAAGAATTTCCAGGCTGTTTCCTTTTGTTTTAAAATATGATTCCATTCCATTAGATCCACTGGATCCACTATGCGAAACAACACTTCACATACTGGATCCAGTTCTCAGCACATTCATCTTTGCAACAGTTGCAGCTATATCTGCTTCAAGCTGAAGGTGTTTCTCCTCAATTGCTAACCACCACCGTGCTGCCGCAAATTTAACCTTTTAGTTATAATTTTTCTGGATGTTTTTGAATTTACCATGGGTGTGTTATTCATGGGCATGTGTTGCTCACAAAGATTACTGTGAGAAAGAGTGTATACATCTATCATTTACATTTCTTTTCTACAGCAGGTGGTTAATCATGTGATTTGATCATGTGATTTATAGCAGGATACAACTTAATGTTTTTCTACCACAGGATTGCTGAGATTTTGTGTGAAGAAAACTGTGGTTACAGGCTATATGTTGATGATGAAATGTTGTTGAGAAAATGTTGGAGAAAATGTTGAAAATTACAGGGGGGAAGTGAATAAAGTGTGATACTGTGTTTGAAACCAGTGTTGCTTCTTTTTACAGCAGAGTGTTAACTTTATGACCTTTTACAGCACCTCTGGAATATGGGTGGCCGACGCCTGACCACCAGGATGATCCGCGTGTTTGGCTAATGTTTGTTTTTCTTTAAGAGTGCTTGTAAAGGATTCAGCACAGACAGACAAGTGACAATTGAACAGATGCGCAGTGGTTACTGAATAGTTACATGGGGCTCATTATCTGACCACTATTGGGCTCATGGTGAGTGACAAACTTAAGGAATGATTACAATGTGGAATGATGTTGAGATGTTCAATGATTTGGAGCAAACTATGGAAAAAAGTAGGAGTTAAATGAGTTTAGAATAGACCTGCAATGATACCTGTCTCTGGGATGCTGAATACTTTATTACACTTATGAGCTGCAGTTGGTTGCAAATGTGAAGTTGTTTTAACTTGAAGACTTTGTCTTCTAGGATACAGGCTCTGGGTGGAGCTGAGAGTTAAACAAGCTAAACATTTAATTGCTGACTAATGTTTTACACAGGGTTACAGGTTTGGAGTATGGCTGCTCCAAGTGGGAAACCCTGGAGATTGTTTTAGAGAGAATGTGGCAACATTCTTGTGCATGTCTCATTGGGGAGTTGACACATGGCGAGAGCCGTGCAGCAAGAGGAGTGTCATTTTTTAATTTGCAGATGTTGTGAGGTGCCATGACGAGAAGGAGTGACTGAGGGGATCGTCCACAAGATGGAAGCTGAGGCCAGGAGAGTGGCTTCAGGAGGATCAGAGATCATCTTCAGCACAGCAGACATCGGGCTTCCAGAAGATCATCGTGAGGAGATTTCGCAAAGCAAAATCTTAAATAAAATGAAAGAGTTTCGATGTTGATGTTGAGGAAGACAACTAAGGTGTACATGCTCTGCCTTAAATCTTCAGCAGCATTGGAACGTGTGAACCTGGAGGATGAAGGGAGCGTGCCAAGCTCCAAAAGAGACAGCGCAGAAGACGTTCAGCGGTGGGATTGTGATTCTGTGTGAAGCACAGATTCTAGAAGACTGGGAAATAGCTGACACCACTCTTCCCAAGGATGAAGATCACCTAAAGTGTGTCATTTTGCCATGCAGATTTGATGCACTGCAGAGAAGCCTTCTGCAAGGCTGGTTGAAGTTTTGAGCCAAGGGATTGATATGACTCAAAAAGGGGGGAGAAGATCATAAACAACTTGATCTAATTTCCTATTAGAAATCTTTTTCTGCTGTGACAACAGGACAGGAGAAGAGTTGTAAATGCAGATAATTATTCTCCTGAATTAGAAGAAGGTGATAACTATTACATTTGTTAAACTGATTTGTATTACATTGGACTGCTGATTTATTGTGAATGAATGATATTGTTTATGATACATTATACTGCTGAGTTATAAGAAATACTGTTTTCAGAGTCAGGACCTTGCTTTTTCTGATAATAGAGGAGACAGAGAGCACATTCCACGGGAGCTTCACCCCCACCATTGTTGAAGGTAGACGAAATAGGGAGCCAAGGCCATAAGTCAGGCTCGCTTTTGATTAGAGAGTCCCAAACATGATAGCTTGAACCAAGTTTGAAGAATTAAGAGACCAATTGAGGAGGTAAGTGTGGGAGGCGTAGTAGGGAAAGGTGTTTGTTTTTGTCTCATGTCTCAGAGGTTGTTGTCTCATTCCCTCGGCCAGAGGACGGGCAGTGTTGGGTAAGTTACTTTAAATTAGTAACTTAGTTACATTACTAGTTACTTCTATCAAAAGTAACTCAGTTACTTCAAGTTACTCGTTACTTTCAGAGTAACTAGTTACTAGGGAAAGTAACTTTGGTTTTACTCAGAATTCTCTTGTTAATGTGTTACTTCCGTAACTGGATACCCAGCAAGTTTGCCAGTCTTCTAGCTTGCTTACTTGCCACAAGTGCATTGTGCCACCTACCAATCGAAAGGAAAAAAATAATGTGCACATTTCCACAAGAGAAATTCTAGCCTGCTTTTTACATCCAACTCAAAAACTGCAGTCGAGGTGCTTTCGATTGTACTCAGAACTCGGAAATTCTGCCTTCTGAATAGGAAGATGCAGGTAACACCAGACTGCAGATGAGCTGCTTACAGGGCTGGACTGGGACAAAAAAAAAAATCATCCCAGGGAATATGACTATGGGAATATGATTTTTCCCACCATTATAGGAAAAATCATAAAGCCTTTGAATGAAAACAAACGCTGTTGTGACAGTGATGTACACTGTTCTGATGGTATATATGTATCAATCTATCATTGGCCTCATTCAAGATGGTGATGAGCCTGCATACCGGCAGGAAGTTGAGCGGCTGGTACTCTGGTGCAGTCAGCACAATCTGGAGCTGAACACTTAAGACTGTAGAGATGAAAGTGGACTTCAGGAGACATCCCTCAACTCTGCTCCCCCTCACCATATCAGACAGCCCTGTGTCAACTGTGAAGACCTTCAAGTTCCTGGGTACAACCATCTCCCAGGACCTGAAGTGGGAGACCAACATCAACTCCATCCTCAAAAAGACCCAGCAGAGGATGTACTTCCTGAGACAACTGGGGAAGTACAGTCTTCCACAGGAGCTTCTGTCACGGTCTGGAGGGCAGACCGTGGGGGATGTAGGAGAAAGGACCCAAAACGCAGACTTAATGGAATGAACAGTGGGTTTAATTACAGTGAGGTAATTGTACACCACACATTAAATCTCCAAAAGTGCTCCCTCGACTCCCGTGACGTGTCTTCTCCCAAGTGCTGGTATCCCGTGCTCTCTGCCCCTGTGCCTTCACACACCCCGTGTGTCTTGCAGTCCTGTGTTCCGCTGTCCTCCTGGGGAAAAACACAGACACAGCCGTTATGGCACCAACTCCGGCAGGCATACACTTTAACAACACTAGAAACACTGACATGGAGTCTAACTCAACGATCCTGCGCCGGAGGAAGCTCCATCGCTCTGTTAAGTAGCTCCCCCGACGATCCTGATCAGAAGCAGGTGTGTGGTAAGCTAGGCGTGACCAGCAGCTGGCAGGGCCACACCCATCAGGCCTGCAGGTGGCTGTCCTTCATCCTCCAGCCTCACACACACACACACACACACACACACACACACACACACACACACACACACACCAGCATGGAACACAAGAGCACAGTGCAGCAAACGTACATCCAATACACTAATAACAATAAAGGTCCACACTGTTCACGAACCCCGAGTCCCCGGCACCGGGTCCGTGACAGCTGCTGATCCAGTTCTACACTGCGGTCATTGAGTCTGTCCTGTGCTCCTCCATCACAGTCTGGTATGGAGCCACTAAACAGGACAGGAGCAGACTGCAGCGGACTGTACGGGCAGCAGAAAGGATCATCGGCACCCCCCTGCCCTCCATCCAGGATCTGTACCTCTCAAGAACCAGGGAACGGGCTGGTTTCCTCTTTCTGGCGCAAAGTGGGCGATAAACAAACAAGAGAGAAAAGCCGATCAGCTGATCATTGATCAGTTTTATGATTGAAGTAGAAACAGGAGAGGAGAGAATGAGAGAAGAAGAGGCAGCTGTGCAGCATAAACACAGAATAACTCCAGCTTTGTGTCTTTTTCATTGTAGCTGAAGTCCGGGACAAAATGTTCCTTTTCACCTCAACACGAAACCCGTAATATTTTCTCTGAATACGAGACGATTCCGTTTTTTACGGGACGGTTGGCAACTCTAATAATTAACCTTATGAACAAAATAAAGTTCAACATCAGTAACATAGCACCCACCCAGCTGTATAGAAACTCCGTCATGCTAGCTAGCACGCAGTACGAAAAAGTCAGCATAACGAAAATAAACTCCACCTAAACTTGGTTCATAATCTGACCCAGATGGACTGCAGGTTATAACTTCTTACCTGAAGTTCAGTTCACCTGACACTCTCGGACCAGCGGCCACTTCGGGTCTCTCCTCTTGCCTCCCTTTTCCTTCATCCACCTGCTGGCCTCCACCACTTGCTAATGTTATTGAATCTGTGGAAGCTCCGCGATAGCCACCACACGAAGTAACGAATAACGAGCATATTTAAATCCCAGTAACTAGTAACTCGTTCCTGGTTTTGGCATAATAACTAGTTACCGTGCTCGTTACCACAATAATAACGTAGTTACTGTAACGCGTTACTTAATAACGCGTTAGTCCCAACACTGAGGACGGGTAATAATAATAATGGATTGGATTCTATATAGCGCTTTTCAGGGCACCCAAAGTGTAAAGTGTAAAGTAAAGTGTGCGTGTTAGTCCCCATAGGGAAATAGTTCCTCTGCATTTAACCCATTCACCCAGTGAAGCAGTGGGCAGCCACCAGTGCAGCGCCCGGGGAGCAGTGTGTAGGGACGGTACCTTGCTCAGGGGTACCTCAGGGTAGCCGTTCAGTGGAGTCGAACCCCCGACCTTCCGATCATGGGGCCACCACTCTACCTACTGAGCTATCCCTGCCCAAAGCGCTTTACAATACCACTATTCATTCACTCTCACATTCACACACTGGTGGAGGCAGCTACAGTTGTAGCCACAGGTGCCCTGGGGCAGACTGACAGAAGCGAGGCTGCCATATCGCGCCATCTGCCCCTCTGGCCAACACCAGTAGGGTAAAGTGTCTTGCCCAAGGACACAACGACCAGGACAGAGAGCCCAGGGATCGAACCGGCGACCTTCCGGTTACAGATGTGATTCCCAACTCCCTGAGCCACGGGTAGAGAGGGTCAGAGCGATGGCAGTGGACCTGGGATCGGTGACCCGGGCCCATGATGCCATTGATGGACATGGAAGCAGCTGAGTTGGCTGAGGAGTGACACAGCGCAATGTATGGTGACCTCTTGTGGTCAAGAGAAGATGTCCTTTTAAATGTGTCAAAAGTTGTCAACAGAACATTTGTTGTTTTTGAAACTTATGCATGAATTGTATCTGTTTGACGCATGACGCATAAACAATACCCCGATGTTATAAAACAACTGCTTGTGTATTATCGGGCGGAGATCGATGCTGTCTGTGGGCAGTGTTCATCTCCCCACGCTTGTGTTCATTAAAATCATTGTTTGACCGAAGCTCTTCTGGACCATTATTGTTTTGTGCTCAACCTCAGTAATTGAACTCGTAACAGTCACCTACTGTACATCTGGGCCACGTTACATCTCAATTAATATTTATCAAAAATTGAAAGAACAATTATATGTCAAGGCTGGCTGTGTGCCTCCACCAGTGTGTGAATTAGGGCTGGGCAAAACGATTATTTTCCTAATCGATGAATCTAGCGATTAATTTTTCGATGCATCGATTAATCTAACGAGTCATTTTTCAAACCGATTCGATTTCGATTCGATTCGATTAATGATTTTTTCCCCCATTATTTGACTTGTATAGCAATTTCACATTTACTAATTTATGTATATAAATGAAAAACACAAATTTATTCATTTGAAGACCTTTTAATAAAAAAACAATTGCAAAATAAAGTTGTAGAGGTCGTACAATCAATACAATAGAGATAGCATTTAACAAGAAATGAAATGTGCAAACATATATAAAATTAAGGAAAAGTTAACAAAACATTTCAAATAAATAGCAACAATGGTGTCTTTAAACAAACAAAATGTAACATTCACTTTGCTTTCTGCCAAAAAGTGCTGTTCATTCACAAAATAAAATCCACAATAACATTGTGCTGCAATCTTCTGTTTTTAACAAAAAATTAAATGTTTTGCAAAACAAATATAACAAAGGAAATCATAGCAAAAAATTAATAATATACAAACAGCAGCAATGGCGTCTTTGAACAAATAATGAAATGACAAGTTACCCCTAAGTAGGACTCTGTGACCAGACTTGTCCAAGCATCAGTGGTAAGGGAGATTTTGGATGTGGCTTTTTTTAGTTCATTGCTTAGTTTCTCCACTGAAGTTTCATACTTTCTCTCCATCATGCTTGTAAAATGACGCTTAGACAGCAGAGTGTAACCTGGTTGGAAAGTGGTCAGCATTTCTTTGAATCCCTCACCCACAGCAAGTGGTCTCTTGTCTTTTAAAATCATAGCTAAGACGCTCTCAGTAAGTACAGCCACCTCCTGGGGGGTGCATGGTGTACTTCTTCTCTGACAGTAGTCCTCCAGACTTTTCTGTTTATTCCTGAAATCATAAATCACACACAGCACACAGATGAATTCGAATAATTACTAAATAATTATATGGAAAGCATAATATCAAAATAATTTGATAAGGATCTGGTTGAGATAGATAGATAGATACACACATACTGTTATGCCATGTGCTTTCATAGCATAACAGTAAGAGGTTAATGACAATCCCCAATGTTGAACATATGATATGCAGTAATCATGATGGCTGGAAAAGATAACGTTTAAATAGCCATAGCTGATGGCACCTTTACTGGTGCACTGCTTTCTAGTCATTAGATGGCATAACTTTGACCTATAAGATCAAGCTGGAGAAGCATTATGTATAAAAACAGCGTTCAAATAGGATGAAACACATTAAATTTGACAAATCAAGAGTTCATTGTCATTTTGCTTTTGCAAGCACTTTAACAATGTTGTAATAGTGTCCACGACGGCTACGTTTAGCAGGTGGTGCATTATCCTTGTTAACATTTCTCCTGCGGCCAATTCGCTGTCTCACATTTTTGTCTTTCGCCGATTCTGATAATCAGCCTGCGTGCATTCCGACTCATTTTGCCAGCATGGGCCACAAACAAAACAACAACAACTAAACAGCAGCTGCTGTATGTTACTGCTAAGCAGCTTAAATTAGTTTTGCATTTACGGAGGTTGGGTGTTTATCTCTGTGTCTATGAGTGAGTGTACGTCTACGTGGGGCGGGGGGGTCTGGATGAATTAACGGGTAAAAACTAGCGTTAGTAAAAAAGTTGAAAACTTACGGTGGTTTGTCCTTTGCAGAAGCTGCTCCTGGATGCAGTCGTTTGAGGTGCTGGTGCATAGCCGTCGTGCTTTTATGATAGGCCATTTCCACCTCACAAAGCCGGCAGACGACTGAATCACTTCCTTTTCTGTTAAAATATCCCCATACTGTAGAACTGCGTGTTCGGGTGGAGTGATTTAAGTTGACTGCAACTGCCTCACTCATGATTTCGCTACTCGCTGCCGCCATGTCTTTTTTTGAAAGTGACGACGCATCGACGCAGATTTTTTTACGTCGACGTATTTTTTGCGTCGACGTAATCGATTACGTCGACGCGTTGTCCCAGCCCTAGTGTGAATGTGAGAGTGAATGAATAGTGGTATTGTAAAGCGCTTTGGGTGCCCTGAAAAGCACTATATAAATCCATGTCATTAGTTTTTCTTCTTTTATACCCTTTCTTGCCAGCCACGCTGTGGAGTACTTGGACGCGTGTGATGGAGCATTGTCCTGCATGAAAATCATGTTTTTCTTGAAGGATGCAGACTTCTTCCTGTACCACTGCTTGAAGAAGGTGTCTTCCAGAAACTGGCAGTAGGACTGGGAGTTGAGCTTGACTCCATCCTCAACCCGAAATGGCCCCACAAGCTCATCTTTGATGATACCAGCCCAAACCAGTACTCCACCTCCACCTTGCTGGCGTCTGAGTCGGACTGGAGCTCTCTGCCCTTTACCAATCCAGCCACGGGCCCATCCATCTGGCCCATCAAGACTCACTCTCATTTCATCAGTCCATAAAACCTTAGAAAAACCAGTCCTGAGATATTTCTTGGCCCAGTCTTGACGTTTCAGCTTGTGTGTCTTGTTCAGTGGTGGTCATCTTTCAGCCTTTCTTACCTTGGCCATGTCTCTGAGTATTGCACACCTTTCGCTTTTGGGCACTCCAGTGATGTTGCAGCTCTGAAATATGGCCAAACTGGTGGCAAGTGGCATCTTGGCAGCTGCACGCTTGACTTTTCTCAGTTCATGGGCAGTTATTTTGCGCCTTGGTTTTTCCACACGCTTCTTGCGACCCTGTTGACTATTTTGAATGAAACGCTTGATTGTTCGATGATCACACTTCAGAAGCTTTGCAATTTTGAGACTGCTGCATCCTTCTGCAAGATATCTCACTATTTTTGACTTTTCTGAGCCTGTCAAGTCCTTCTTTTGACCCATTTTGCCAAAGGAAAGGAAGTTGCCTAATAATTATGCACACCTGATATAGGGGGTTGATGTCATTAGACCACACCCCTTCTCATTACAGAGATGCACATCACCTAATATGCTTAATTGGTAGTAGGCTTTCGAACCTATACAGCTTGGAGTAAGACAACATGCATGAAGAGGATGATGTGGACAACATACTCATTTGCCTAATAATTCTGCACTCCCTGTATTTCTGGCAGAAGAGGCTCACCATTGAGATGAATAAGCTCTGACCACCGACCAGCCGGAGTGTTCTTGGGAAGGAGTTCACTGTTTGTCTCAAAATATGCATCACAAAGCTTCCTGTAGAGTTTGCTTTGTTATATTTTTTTTCTTTCTCTGTTTAAGATTTTATTTTTTACTGCAAATGTGTTTTAGCTGAAGTCATATTATCAGGACACAAATAAAAAAAATATTTTATCTGTTGTATCCTTTGTCTTTTGTATATTTAGTGTAACAGGTTGTAATTATGTTCTTCTCACATGTAATACTGAGACATCTGTGTCCAAGTATTTGGACAAAGATGCAATTTTTGCTTCAGTTCATGGAGTTTAAGAAAATTATTACAAAGCTGTTTAGGAACTGAAACTATTTCTCTTTGTAGTTTCCATTTTCAAATGCTTTGGTTCTTCTTCATAAACGGGCCAAATAAATCAGTGACCCATGGTGGCTAAAATGAATTTGGAGGCTTTACGCCTCACAGGATTTGTGTTAATAAAATAATCACCGTAATTTAAAAATCACATTAACTCTTTTCTTCCGAACTGAAATTTGCATTATTATCAGCAGGAGAGCACTGAAGTGTGAAGTGATTTTAGACAAGGTCAGGCCGAAGTCTCCATGGACTATGATTTTCACAGATGACTATGTGATTTGCAGCGAGAGGTAGATAGAGGTATGTAGTGAAAGCAGATGAGTTAACTAAATACATGGGGTCAACCATCCAAAGCAATGGATAGTGTACAAGAGAGGTGAAGAGTGTAGGTAGGATGGAGTGGGAATAGACAGGTGTAAGAGATTTTGGTGGCATAGGCAGAGCAGCAAGCATGAAAGCTAAATTTTACTAAGATGGTAGTGAGACTTGCTATGATGTATAATCTGGAGACAGTAGCACAAATAAAAAGTTAAGTTAAAATCCTTGAAAAGGCCATACCAGTGATATTTCCTACCCATTCATTGAAATATGTCTCACGTGACATGTGTACCAAATGAAAATCCAGAAGTAGATCAGTATTATCATCAAAGAAAAAGATGAGGTTCCTGCGTTCCAGCCGATAAATATTACACCAGTGTAATAATTTGGGAAGATCACACATGAACTCGTAATCAGCCATTTTCCAATGCACATTTGGGCCTCTGGGCAGTGGCCATAAATTTGCAGCAGCCCATTTGTTCATTTCTTGTCCAGCGATCCATCATCATCTCGTTATCATCCTGGGCCACTTGGATGAAAAATGCCAGGGCCAATTGTTTTGTCCCAGTCCAGCCTGAGATAGACCTTGGTTGGTTGTCACACTTTGTCTTGCCTTACATGAATTAGTAATCACTGAAACATTCTTCAATATCAAATTGTTAAATTGAAGTTTAAATTGCTAAATCTTATAAAGCTCTATAGCTCTGTCTATAACCTCTATCTATAGTAAATTCTAATTCTAAGTCTATTATCAAGTCTATAACAAAAAAGAAATGTAAACCTAATCCAGTTGAATTACAAACACCATCAAGTGTGGTACAATTCCTTAATCTTCAAACCCCAAATTTACTGTTTGGGGTTTGAAGTTTACAAATTTACTTCTCCAAAAAAGGTGAATCAATATGCCTTTCTATTGCAAAGTGGGATGCAGATTTATCAGTGAGCCTAGACCAAAACTTCTAGTCTCAGAAATGCTTAAAAACATTTAAATTCATTTTAGATCATATTAGTCTTGATAAAGCTTCTGGGATGGGGGGGGGGGGGGGGGGGGTCGTGGTTTTGTCCTGACTTTATTATTGTGGTTGATATTGGGGCTAGGTATGGGCTTGGGGTGTCTGGGGATTCCCTAGGGACGGGTTTCTTGGGGGGCTCAACCCAGGGGCTGTGGTCATAACCTGGATGACGATCTGGTGGCTCTTTGGGTGGTGTTTTTCTAGTGAATGCATGGAGCAGGGCTGGGGATGGGTCTGTGCTGGCAGACATAGGTTACTGGCCTGGTAGCCTGGCTGCCCTGGCTTGGGGACTTGGGGTTCTGGGTGTGCTCTGCCTCCTGGCTGGGGCTCTGGTCCTGGTTGGTGTGTCGCAGTTGTGTTGTTACCATCACTTTGTTCAGACTAGCATCAGAAATAGGAATAAATAAAAAGGTTGTTATTACTGACATTTGTCGGTAATAACAGTCTGGTGGTCTCTGTCAGAGTAGAAGAAGTCATATTATCATATTATTGGTCGGTGATCAATAATATGATATAAGATGCCAGAAACTTGAGAAAATAATTTCACAGAGGTGACACTAGATGTCGCCTTAGTGGTTCTGTCATTAGAACTTGTAGGAAGTTCTGCGACTTTTCAAAGCCAGCACAGACTTCGTGATTGCATGGATCAGTGAGCCTGTGTTCAATGCAACTGATGTAAAGATTATGTTAAAAACACATCGAATGAAAATATTCTGTCTTCATTAAAACCATACAGTGTGTATCCTTTGACATCACAGTACAGAGTGAAAAAGCTCATTTGCTCTCACCTGATGTGGCTCTAAGGCGATTTTCAGTGTCTCCAGTAGGTGGCAGTGGCTGCTCAGACAAATGAGTGACTGATAAAGTAATCCCTTACAAAAGTAACGCAGGCCAGTCATGGTAATGGAAGTCAACAGCAACACAGAACTAGTATTCTGGTATGTTTCAGATTAATAAACCTCAGTGTGCACCTGCACGAACATTGTCTTCCTTCAGTGTGTGACAACTTACTGAAGGTTCAACAAACGCTTTCTCAGTAGCTGAGTGCTGTAACTGTTTTGATTTTGTTGAGGTTCTAATGAACACTAAACTGTACAGACTCTCAGAACATGGCAGAAAGTAGAGAAAACAGCTGAGAGAAAATATTAAATGTTAAATCCTAAAATTGGAATCTGATTTTTCTATTAGCTGGGCGGGCCTCCTTCCACTTTCAACACTTCTCTTCTCAGCAGAGGCGCACTGCGCTTTTACGCATGAGTCTAGAGGCACTGTGTCTCAGAGCAGAGTGCCGTGCAGACCTTCAGTGTATGACGGTGTCCCAGACACAAGTATCACTGCTGCTACAAGATGATCCTGCTGCTCGCTCTGCTTTCTGTTCTTTTGGGAAAACCGAGTTTGTGCCTGGTGGAGAATGGAGGCTTTACATTTGATGGAAATATCCGCCAATTAGCCGTGACCCGCAACACGGTTTACATCGCCACAGAGGAGAGGCTGTACCAGCTGAGCCACGACCTGACTCTGATCAACAGTCTGACCCAGAGGGGAATAATAAAGACCGGAAACCAGCAGGATGATGTGCAGTTTCACCGGGTTTCTGACACAGCTGAGGGGAACGCAACTTTCAGCATCAACGTGTTGTTGCCTTTTACAAGCAATGACTCTCTGATCAGCTGCGGTGTGACTGACGATAACTGCAGTTACTGCGAGGTTCTGGACCTGAAGAACATCTCCAACCTTCTGTACAGAGAACACATCCAGGTGGGACCTCTGAAAAGCAGCAGCAGGTCAGTCAGCTTTCTGGTGGATGTGAAGAAGAAAACTCAGACTGACACTTACATTCTGACCGCGATCAGACAAAACAGAGAAAAGCCCGAAAACAACAAGTGTGGTATCAATCAGAAGACTATCATACTTCATAATACAGATAACAAACAAGGTGGAGGTATATTTTCTCTAACTGATGGAGCTTCAGGCACACCTGGGATCACAAGTAAAGGTGATGTGGAGTTTGTTGACGGGTTTCAGCTTAATTCAACCATCTATCTGTTCTCCAACGCGCTCTCAGCTCAAACAAACAGAGTCCGTCTCATTTGGCTCAAAGGCGAAAAAAGCAAAACTGATACACTCAAGTCTCTGCGGGGCGCGACTCTCAGTGTCTCTGACGGTGACAGCAGCAGACTCGTGGCCTCCTCGGTCATCCCGGGGGAGCAGCCGGTGCTTTGGAGCGGCGTGTTCAGTGTGGATGGAGGAGATACCGACACCAAGCTGATGGTGTTTGACATCAGCCCTGATTACAGCAGGAACACCGACAGAGATCCAGACTTCTATACCTCTGTGCCATCAGAAGTGACGGTGGGTCGCTGTATAACTTCTAAACATGTTCTGAATGGTTCCTGAATGTAGTTTCCACCTGTGCCTCCACATTTTCACGTGGACAATCATGAAAGCAAAATGGTAAAAAATGGTAAATGGCCTGTATTTATATAGCGCTTTTCTAGTCCCTAAGGACCCCAAAGCGCTTTACATATCCAGTCATCCACCCATTCACGCACACATTCACACACTGGTGATGGTAAGCTACATTGTAGCCACAGCCACCCTGGGGCGCACTGACAGAGGCGAGGCTGCCGGACACTGGCGCCACCAGGCCCTCTGACCACCACCAGTAGGCAACAGGTGAAGTGTCTTGCCCAAGGACACAACGACCGAGACTGTCCAAGCTGGGGCTCGAACCGGCAACCTTCCGATTACAAGGCGAACTCCCAACTCTTGAGCCACGATCGCTAAAATGTTCACAGAGAGGCAGATTACTTTATCACACAGTGTGGTCACAAAACTAGAAACATCAATCGATTCAGACTCAGTCTGCTACTTCACATAAACAGTTAATGTTAGGCTCAAACTTTCCCGTAAAAAAAAAAAAAGAAATATATATATATATATATATATATATATATATATATATATATATATATATATATATATATATATATATATATATATATAAACCTATTATACATATATATATGTATAATAGGTTTATATAATGTAAAAATACATATAGTAAATGAATTCATATTTGTCTTTTTATGAATATAAAAAGGAGAAGCCAATAATTACCATAATAAAAAAAATAAGATAGATAGAAAATATGAGGCAAAAAGCGGTTTAAAAAACAATATCTCTGTTAATTTCTACACAAAATCAAAGAAATTCAAAAGTTTTACTGAAGACACAAGAAAAAGGAGTCTGAATTATTTAAGCTGCTGGTATGTCTGCTGGTGCATGTGACAAACAAACTGAGTTTCACTGAATGATGTTTGACTTCATCACTATTTGATCAACATCAGTTTCAAATCTTTTTATTTTATATTTTTAACAAAAAGAAATTAAAATCAACCATTGCACTGGAGGTTAGTTTTCTGTCCTACAATAAAGTTTTCTGATTTATGACAAACTTTGAAATGTAAAAAAATGTAATATTAGAAATATACAATGAAATAATATTTTAAAAATAGCACTTCACCATCCTGAAGCAAAATGCTGCTTGGTCTCAGTGATGCTAAACCTTCAGCTGAAACTGCTGAGAGTACAAATCATTACTTGGAAAAACTTCTATTTGCTTCTGTAGGAGTTCCCCTTGTGTTACAATATTTTGCCATCGTAACGGCTGCTGATCAGTTTGCTTTGACTTCTACTTTTTTTTTCTTTGATACCCAGATGTTGCTTTGTTTCTGTGATGTGGAGGCACATCCCACTACAAAATGGACTAAACTACTGTTTATCATTTGTAAAGGGTGAAGGCGGTATGAAAGAGCCGTTACCTTTTTGGAATTATAGTTCAGTCACTCCACCACGCCGTTCTAACCATAACAGTGATTACTTGGAAATAATTTTTAAAAATGCAAACAAAAAGACACTTTCCATCCCTACATTACCACGGTTCCTCATATCAATGGGTCTCTAAATTCTCAGTGCCACTGTCCCCACACTATCATGCTCCTAGTGAGAGGTCAGTTAATTAGTCACTAGCAGAGGTGCTGCTGTGGTGACAGATGTCAGTTGTGGTCATTGCTCTCATGTGACTTCATAAAGATTCATTATCTGTATAATAGTTACTCCCATACTTCATGAAATGCTGTGAACCCTTGAAATAGCACATTCTTTAATTATATATGAGAAAATTGCATCATAGTTGATTCAGTTTATTCACCATTAAATCATATTTGAATGATTTTCAAGCTGAGTATGTGATTTCTCAAGGTGTAAACACAATTAATGAATATGCTGTTTGGGTTCATAGATTTAAAGCACTTCATTAGGTTTGGAGGGAATACAACTTATTTCTATTTTAACCATCTTGAGTTCTAATCTTAACATATCTACAATATCAGATTTGATGATCAGTGTGTTTGTTTCTCAGCCAAAGATCCTAAAACCTAAGGCAGTCCTCTTCAGGCACAGCTACATGACCTCTGTGCTGGCAGTGAGGCAGAGAGGCTGGATGGTTTTCTTCACTGGGACAGGAGACGGCCAGCTCATTAAGGTGTGTATGAAATGAAACATCTAAAGTACTTAGTTTACCAGCCTGATTTTAAGATGCCATTTCATCATCCTGAAATGCACTGGCTTCCTCACATGAAACAAACATGAAAGATAGTTCTGTCACCAAAATATATTTGTTGAATTAGCATCTATTCATAAAATCACGAACAACCGTTGACCCAAGATAAATAAAAACCAAAACTTTTTAAGAGGCAAATTATTCATGATTTTTTAGCTTGCTTATTTGAACTAGTCTCATTTTATTTCATTGTTGAAGTCTGCTGCAAACTGCAGTCACTTGTGGTCCCTGTAGCTTCTTTGTGTGCTCTTAGTCTCACTGTGAGTTCATCTGCTCACACACTGCAAGGTTTTGTTTGTGGAGTGGAGAGATGAGAGCTGTGACCCTGAAAGCTCAAAAAGCTTCAACAAGTATTTTATTGAATATGACGAGAGCGAGGTTGCATGTTCTCCCCATGTTTGCGTGGGTTCCCTCCGGGTACTCCGGCTTCCTCCCACCGTCCAAAGACATGCAGCTTGTGGGGACAGGTTAATTGCATAATCCAAATTGTCACTAGGTGTGAATGTGCGAATGAAAGTGAGTGCGAATGGTTGTCTGTCCCTGTGTGTTGGCCCTGCGACCTGTCCAGGGTGTACCCGGCCTCTCGCCCTATGACAGCTGGGATAGGCTCCAGCGCCCCCCGCGACCCTGAAAAGGATAAGCGGAAGCGAATGGATGGATGGATGACGAGAGCAAGAGATAGAGAAACAAGCTGAGAGGGATGTTGTCATGGTTTGAGTTTTTCGGTCATATCGACTAGGGGTGGGTTTTTATAATCGATTCATCGATTAAAATCGATTCTGGCTTGGATAACGTAAAATCGATTCATTAAAATCCTGAATCGATTTTTTAATATAAATTTATTTTGTCCGAAATGCCAGAATCTCTGGTGACATCTCACAAAATTTCAAGAACCACCAAACAGTAAATGAGAGCAGGTACAGGGATTCTGCACATAGACTTAAACACACAGCGCGACCCGCGGATCAGAATCAGTTAGATGTCGCCTTTCTCACAGTCGGGGCTGAAAGCCGACAGCTCGCTGATCCGGGTCCGCGCTTTGTGTTCACGCCCTTTATGCGCTGATTCTAAAGCTGTTAGTTTGATCTCTCTCCAAACAATATTGACCGAATCAGCAGCAAAAGAAGATCCAAACGCTTCACATAAACATTGTCATGAATTCACTCTTTTACTGTTTTGCTTCCATTGCATGCGCAGCTCTCTCTCTCTCCCTCTCTCCCTCCCCCTCTCTCTCGAACAGTTTCGCTTTCTTCATTATTCGCTTGCTTGTTACACAAGTCTACTGTTGCTTACAGCGCTGTCGGCCGCTGTTTTTTTCCCCTTTTACATTCTTCCGAAAAGAAAACCTCATTTCTGCTGTTCAATACTGAACAAATTGAAACTTTTTAAAATTATTCAAAATGCAAAATGCTTAGCCATGTCTCTAATAAAACCGCTGTAACGTCAGAGGTAATGTTGATTAATTAATGGTTTTCTTTCGTTTTTGATGTACTGCAGAATATTTTTATAAAATCCCAGGCCAGGAAAATCACCTACATGTTTTTCTGTGTTTTATCTTCAGCTACTTTGACACAAAGGCATCTGCTGTGATGCTCACACCTTGGATAAAGTCTTGAGAGTGTCAGCTTCCTTTTTATAGATACAAAAATATGTAAATGTCCTGATCTGAATTATATCTCTGACTGTCAAAATTTCCCAGATTTAAATCGAATCGAATCGAATTAAATCGAATCGTGGATCGAATCGATTCGGGACCTTGTGAATCGGAATTGAATCGATTCTAGAAATCAGTGACGATACCCAGCCCTAATATCGACTCTTTGATCACAGTTTGTGATTAAGTCGGAAAGTTTGTTTTACAGATAAGAAATACCGACTGTTTCACAACATATACAGCAGATATCAGCATGACACTGAATCCAAGCAGCACAAACACATGAGAACTTCTTATGAACGAGGGAAAACTTAAAATAAACAGCCTTTCATTTGGAAGATAGTGGTCAGAGAAAAATAAGCAATTGAAATGTTCATTAAACATAAAAACGTGAATTCTTATTTTCACAAATTCTTGTTGTCAGCTGTCTGTGGACAGGAACTATCACGCTGCCTGTCCCACGGTGCTCTACAGGACAAGTGATGATCGCAAAGTGTTTCCCAAATTACATCTGGATCCAGTGGGTCATAAACATGTGTATGTGCCATTTAGAAACCAGGTACTTAAATTATTTACTGATTATCTTAATGTCACATGTACCTGTGCTGCATTTTAAAGTGTTTGTTGTTCTAGATAAGGCGAGTTCCTGTGTCAAAGTGCAGCACGTACACAAATGTGCAGGAGTGTTGGTCTGCACAGGATCCATACTGTGGTTGGTGTGGCTCTAAAAGCAGGTGAGAGAAACAACATCTGCAGCTGATGTCTCCAAACTATTCTGAACTTGGTGATCATTTCTCCTTCTTCTCCTAGCTGCACATTTGAAGATGACTGCACAGATTCAGACTGGCTGTCCATTCCTGATGAGTCCCAGCACAAAATGATTTCCCACAAAGTTGAAAAGGACACAAACGGACAGGTACAGCTTACAAACACACTCGGGACTGTGATCATTTGTGGCTTTCAGGTATTTCTCACACATGTTCTTCATTTTCAGATTTTACTAAAAATCCACACACACTTGACTGTGGGCCAGGAAGTGTCGTCCAACTTTACCTGTCAGTTCACTGCAAGGTCCAGCTCGATTTGTGCTTTGAATAACCCTCCTCCACAGTTCCCACAATGCACCTGCATCCTGTCTGATCGTACACTTCCTGCTGATGGTCAGTGAGTTTTCATAAATAATCCAACGAATGAAATACTTTGCAGTCAGACCTGCTTACTGATCTGCAACACTTCCCAAAAAGCAAAATAGAAACATTACAGAGCTGACTCTGACAGATGAAATATTCTTTACTAGTTGACAAATCTGAGTTGTTCGTTATTACAAACTGTTGCAACTCATTAAACATATATGTCTAAAAATTAGCAATTGAAGGCTATGACACTGATCGTGTTTTTTTTATTTTTTTATTTTATTTAACAGGTCTGCATGTCACAGTGAAATTTAGACTTGGTTCAACACAACTGTCAGAACAGCTGAGGTTGACTAACTGCTCTGACATCAGTGGACCACCAAGTTCAGTCTTGTAAGTCCAATCAATTATAAAGATTATGAAGATGGATCACTAATAACACAACATTATGTGTCATCACCAAGTAAAATGTATTACTACTGAGGAGTCTCTTTGTTTTATGTTGTATTTTTGGACATTATCGTTTTCTTGATGATTTCAACACTAATATGTGATTGTTTCTCTTCAGGTGTCAGCAGTGCATCAAAGCTGGTTGTGGATGGAACACAAACAGATGTTCCTGGGCCGATCAAACAGAGATCAATGTAATAATTCATGCCTTTAGTTTACCTAGTTCAGGTTTTTCCTCATTAACATATTTGTTTTAATTTTATTTCGCTGATACCATTCTACATGTTTAGGCTATTTTGATGTATCTTTTTTAAATCTACTTTTGGGAATAAGAAAGTCTATCTTATCATATAATTAAGTCTTCCACTTTAAGTTTATATTACTTTTGAGATTTTTCAATCATTATTAAGGGTGGGTTGGTCTAATGTTCAAATATCTATTGCTTCTCAAAAGCAGCAATATTATATGCAATAATATGTTAAGTGATTATGACAACTCACAAATACCAATTCAGTTGCTTGACAAAAATCGTGATTAAATTCTTTCCTTGTAAATAAGACAGAACTTCCATTCTCATCAGTCCTACATAGTTTCTTTAGACAATGACAGTAAACCTGCCATATTGATTCCCTCTGCTTCCTCCTGCAGGACAGCGTTTGCCAAAATGTGCAGTCTGGGAAGAACTTCTCTGTGAGTCTGAACCTCAGTCCTCAAACTCATTGTTCCTCTGACACCTTATTCGTGTTCAAAGCTTCCAACATCAGCTGATGGCCGTGGATTAAAGCTGATCATTTTTTGTCTTACTGTCAGATCCCAGAGATCTCCTCCATCACTCCCAGTGTGGTGTCTTTCTACGGTAGAAACCACGCAGTGCTGTCAGGTCGTAACCTCGATAATGTGACTGCAGTGAGGATGCAGGCCGATACTGACTGTACTCCAAAAGAGTGAGTCACTTTACATTAGTGATGTGTCAGTCGCGAACGAAATGGCTCTTAGAGCCGGCTCTTTGACGTGAACGACGCGAGCCGGCTCCTTATTGCAAGCCGTGTTTTTTTGTTTTTCCCTTCTCTCACCCTCTCTCACACCATCTCTCTCTCTCGCACTTTTTTTCCACTTCACTCCGCATGCGAACCTTGTGCTTTCCGCTGGGATGAGGGGGGAGGGGTGGTAGTTACACTCGCAGTAGCGCAGGAACAGAGCAGGAGGGAAAGAGAGAAAGAGAGCCAGGGACAACAACGTCACATTAGAAAGGTATAGTAATCATAGTTGTGGATGTTAAAGGATTCAGAAAGTTTATTCATGCAGGCCCATATGACAGAGAATGTGCATCTTCTTTTTGTTTTCATATTTTAATTTATATTTAATGGTGTTGTGGTTTGCAGTGTTTTTTGTTGTTTCATTTTAAATTTGTTTAAAAGGAAAAAGCTGAAAATTTAAGTAGTTAAAAGTTGAAATGTGAATAGTTGGTTTCTGTATTAAATGATTTATTTATTACATTTTATGTGGAGTGAATAAATAAAAGTATATTTACGGTGGCCCCTAGAGACAAAGCACGTACAAACTCCAAAACAAAAGACAACAGAAGTGCTCCAGGATGCTAGGCGCAGTGTTGAGCTTTTGTTAGCTAGAGGCTACACAAGCCAGCAATTAAGAACGACCGGATTTGGTGTGTGGTAGTAACAGGTAAATGAACATGTTTTTTTTTAAATTATTTGAATATATATGAGTGCTTGTGTAATTTAAGTGATCTATGTAGCTGAAGCCGCTGGACCAGGCGAGGCGCAAGAGGCTGCCGCTGGACCAGGCGACAGCGTGGGTGAAGCTGATGGTAGAGCAGCTGGTGGCTGGACGGGCTCCTCGGGCCCCCCAGCTGACGAGGCAGGTTGCTGGACGGGCTCCTCGGGCCACTCAGCAAAAACAGTCCCAAAACCAGTGGGCACAGGGGCCCCTGGCACACGCAGGGCTGAACCAGCAGGCACGGTGGCCTCTGGCAAACACATAGCAGACTGCAGCTGCGCAGAGCATTGACTCTGCTCAGGCAGCGACAGCCGGGTGCAGTCCTCAGCTGGCTTCTTAACCTCCAGGGGTCCAGAGTCTGCTGGGGCTGAACCCCAGCTTCTGGGGAGGCCCTGGAGTGCATCATAGTCTCAGAACTGGACAGCTTTTGAGGAATGATAAGTTTTAATGGGTTTGTCTCTCTGCTTAGAATGGATGGATGAAAAACAATTCACTTCAGGTTGAATTGACTTGAATTGTTGTACAGGAGGGCTAGTGGCTGCTGAACATGAGGCTGAACTGAGGGCGACTGAAATAATGGTTGGGATGACAACGGTGGTGGAGTTGGAGACTGAGCTTCTGGCCGGGCGGCTAACTGAGCTGCAGACATTGAAGAACCAGTCTTTGTGGGAAGAGTTCCACGCTCTGACTGAGCAGTCAGTAGATAGTCCTTCTCATTTTCAGATTTCGGACTAAAAGTCCTGGTTAGCATAACACTGGACTCGGAAGAAGCAAAATGAAAGTAGTCCTTTAAATCCTCAGAGCGGGTGTTAACAGACTTTGAAGTGTTTGACAAAGTATTAACTGTTTCTAAATTAATCTTTTCAAATTTGAATAAACCTGAGTTAACTGGCATTGAATTTCTAGACTCAGGAATAACTGACAGTGTTCGTGAATGCAGGCTCAGATGGAGCAGAAAAAAACAAAAACACTGTTCTTGACTCACTGAATCTGCCGGTAACTGACGGCAGTGTGGACGTCACTTCCGCCTGGGAGAAGGGGCGACTAGTGATGGGATTTCCGGCTCTTTTTAGAGATCCGGCTCTTTCGGTTCAGCTCACTAAAAAGAGCCGGCTCTTTCGGCTCCGAACCGGCTCTTCAGGTTGTTTTGTTGCTTTAATTAATTTATTATTAACAATAATATAAAATTGTGCACAAAAGGAATTACTAACGTAAAAAAAGTGGTTTTATTTATATATGTTTATATATAAATATAAAACACATTTCTAGCATGAACTGAACTTCCAAAGCAGAGCTACTAGATCACTTAAATTACACAATTGAAAGCATGTGTGTATTGTTTGTGTATTTATACACAGGCACTCATATATGTTCAAATAATTTAAAAAAAAAAAAAAAAAAAGGTCATTTACCTGTTATTACCACACACCAAATCTGGTCATTGGTACTTGCTGGCTTGTGTAGCCACTAGGTAACAAAAGCTCAACACTGCGCCCAACATCCAGGAGCACTTCTGTTGTCTTTTGTACGTGTTTTGAGTTTTTATGTGCTTCTGAGTTTTTACGTGTTTTGGAGTTTGTACGTGTTTTGGAGTTTGTACGTGCTTCAGGGTTTGTATGTGCTTCAGAGTTCGTACGTGTTTTGGAGTTTTTACGTGCTTCAGGGTTTGTATGTGCTTCAGAGTTGGTACGTGTTTTGGAGTTTGTACGTGCTTCAGGGTTTGTATGTGCTTCAGAGTTGGTACGTGTTTTGGAGTTTGTACGTGCTTCAGGGTTTGTATGTGCTTCAGAGTTCATACGTGTTTTGGAGTTTGTACGTGCTTCAGAGTTCGTATGTGTTTTGGAGTTTGTACGTGCTTCAGAGTTCGTATGTGTTTTGGAGTTTGTACGTGCTTCAGAGTTCGTACGTGTTTTGGAGTTTTTACGTGCTTCAGGGTTTGTATGTGCTTCAGAGTTCGTACGTGTTTTGGAGTTTTTACGTGCTTTGTCTCTAGGGGCCACCGTAAATATACTTTTATTTATTCACTCCACAAAAAAAAAAAAAAAAAAAAGTAGTAATAAATAAATCATATAATACAAAAATCAACTATTCACATTTCAACTTTTAACTATTTCAATTTTCCGCTTTTTCCTTTTACAAATTTAAAGTGAAACAACACAAAACACTGCAAACTACGACACAATTAAATATAAATTATAATATGAAAACAAAAAGAACATGCATATTCTCTGTCATATGGGCCCGCATGAATAAACTTTCTGAATCCTTTATCATCTGCAACTGAAAATAGTTGTGGATGATTACTATACCTTTCTAATGTGATGTTGTTGTCCCTGGCTCTCTTTCTCGGTCTCTCCCTCCCGCTCTGTTCCTGCACTATTGAGTGTAACTACCACCCCTCCCCCCTCTGCCCAGCATAAAGCACAAGACTCGCGTGCAGAGTGAAGCGGAAAAAAGTGCGAGAGAGAGGGTGAGAGAAAGAGGGGGGGAAAAAAAAATAAAAAATGCGACGGTCGCGATAAGGAGCCGGCTCGCGTCGTTCACGTCAAAGAGCCGGCTCTAAGAGCCATTTCGTTCGCGAACGACCCATCACTATCTGGTGGACTGGGGAGAGAATCTTGTGGTAAGCCGGGCAGGCCAGCTGTCACATTTGGGGGATGAAGGTGAAGTGTTTTGAGGATGAAGTCCTGTAGGAGTGGGTGAAGGGAATCCAGCAGCCAGGGGTGATTGGAAACTAGCCGCTGTAGTCGGGCCTCCAGAGCATGACGAAATTCCTCCCCCTCATGCTCTAGCCACAGATTAGTCCATCTTGAGACTGAATCAATTAATTCCTCCCTAAGCTCCTTGGAAGGTGCGAATGCCGCTGGGTCCATGTTTGGCCGGTTCGTACTGTCACGGCTGCCGAGGCGAGCAGTGTGGTGTTGAGGGAAAAAGGACCCAAAATGCAGGCAGTCGATGATAATGCTAGTGATGTTTATTTACACGGTGGTATAGTGGCAAAACAGGCAATGAGGGATGACAAAACTAAAGAAACCTAAATTGGGAAAGCTAAATAACAAACCTGAGATGATACCAGAACGGGGTGAGCGGCAGAGCATCGCAGACGAGGAACAGGACACCGTGGAACACAGACAAACCAGCAACAGGCCGGAGAACACACAGGGTTTAAATACACATAGCAGCAATCAAGGGATGAGCAACAGGAGGGGAACACACCTGGGAGAAATCAAAGCTGACAGGACAGGGGAAATGTAAACTGAACACACTCGCATGAGACAGAGACCTTCAGAATAAAACAGGAAACTCACAGACACAGAACCAGACAAGACACTGAACTAAACAGACAGATTCACAAGAAAGACAGTGTGACACCATGGACAGACGGAGGGAACACAGAGAAGTGGGAGCAGGCAGGCACAGAACATAACCTTAACAAATGGCAAATTATAACAGAATACATACTCAGAATAAACAAAAGCATAAAGAAACACAAAACACTGAGTCGGCAGACTCAGGACCATGACATGAGGAGGTCCTCAAAGTATTCCTTCCACCACCACCTGACGATTTTCTCAGTCGCAGTCAGCAGCACTCCACTATACACAGTGCAGGTAGAACACCGCTCCTCCCACACCCGAATTTTTGCTTCCGCCACCGCCTGCGCCGCATTCCGCTTGGCCTGTCGGTACCTATCAGCTGCCTCCGGAATCCCACAGGCTAACCAAGCCCGGTAGGACTCCTTCTTCAGCTTGGTGGCTCCCCTCACCTCAGGTGTCCACCATTTGGTTCGGGGGTTACCACCACGACAGGCACCAACTACCTTGCGGCCGCAGCTCCATGCAGTGTCTTCGGCAATGGAGGTGCTGAACATGGTCCATTCGGACTCAATGTCTCCAGTCTCCCGCGGAATGCTGTTGAAGCTCTGCTGGAGGTGTGTGTTGAAGATCTTGCGGACCAGGGCCTCTGCTAGACGGTCCCAGCACACCCTCACTGTACGTTTGGGTGCACCAACTCCTCAACTTTTCAACTCCTCACTGCAGGCATGTCATGTGCCTGCCTGCTTCAAGTCCTCTACCATAATCCCTGTCCCCAAGAAACCTAGGATCACTGGACTAAATGACTACAGACCCGTGGCTCTGACATCTGTGGTCATGAAGTCATTTGAGCGCCTAGTTCTCTCCCATCTCAAGACCCTCACGGCCCCCCTCCTGGACCCCCTGCAGTTTGCATATAGAGCCAACAGGTCTGTGGACGACGCCATCAACATGGCCCTACACTTCATCCTGCAGCATCTGGACTCCCCAGGAACCTACGCCAGGATCCTGTTTGTGGACTTCAGCTCTGCCTTCAACACCATCCTTCCAGACCATCTCCGAGGCAAGCTTTCCCAGATGAATGTGCCTGATCCCATCTGTCGGTGGATCACTGACTTCCTGACGGACAGGAAGCAGCATGTGAGGCTGGGAAAGAATGTCTCGGACTCCCGGACCATCAGCACCGGCTCCCCTCAGGGCTGTGTTCTTTCTCCTCTGCTCTTCTCCCTGTACACCAACTGCTGCACCTCCACCCACCAGTCTGTCAAGCTAATCAAGTTTGCAGATGACACCACCGTTATTGGGCTCATCTCGGACGGGGATGAGTCTGCCTACAGGAGGGAGGTTGAACGTCTGGTGTCTTGGTGCAGCCACAACAACCTGGTGCTGAATGCCCAGAAGACAGTGGAGATTATTGTGGACTTCAGGAAGCACACAGCCCCACTCCCCCCCATCATCCTGACTGACACCCCCATCACCTCTGTGGACTCATTCCGCTTCCTGGGTACCACCATCACCCAGGACCTGAAGTGGGAGCCCACCATCACCTCCGTCATCAAGAAAGCCCAGCAGAGGATGTACTTCCTGAGGCAGCTGAAGAAATTCAACCTGCCAACACGGACGATGATGCAGTTCTACACTGCAATCATCGAGTCCATCCTCACCTCCTCCATCACCGTGTGGTACGCTGGAGCCACTATCAGGGACAAACAGAGACTGCAGCGTGTTGTGCGCTCTGCTGAGAAGGTGATTGGCTGCAGACTCCCATCTCTGCAGGACCTGTACACCTCCAGGACATTGCGGCGTGCAGCTCGGATCTCAGCTGACCCTTCTCACCCTGGACACAGTCTGTTTGACCTGCTCCCCTCAGGCAGGAGGCTCCGGTCCATTCGCACCAGAACCTCACGCCATAAGAACAGTTTCTTCCCCTCTGCTGTTGGACTCATGAACAATAACCGTATGACTGTTCCTGCCACTAACACATGACCCTACGCTGTGTCACTGCATCATTCCATGTTTGTCACTGATCACCACCTGCACTCATGTATATATCTATCTACTTAGCACTCTTAATTCTTATTCTCATGTATATATCTCATGTATATCTCATGCACATATCTTTCTACATAGCACTTTTAATTCTTATTCCTACTTTTATTTTCTCATGTCTATTTAAGTGCTATTTATGACACTATGTTTGCACTGAAGCACCGCAGCAATTTCCTAATGTTGTAAACCTGCTCAACATTTGGCAATAAACCCCATTCTGATTCTGATTCTGATTCTGATTCTGACCAGGTCTGTCCAGCGTCCTCCCTCACAACCTGATCCAACTCACCACCAGGTGGTGATCAGTTGACAGCTCAGCCCCTCTCTTTACCCGAGTGTCCAAAACATATGGCCTCAGGTCTGGTGATACGATTACAAAATCAATCATTGACCCGTTTTTGCATGAATTATGACAACCACAATTAGGATTTTTTTCTTAAGTATTTTTATTCATCATTAGACATGGAAAAAAAGACTTTTGAACTTCATTTTTCTAAACATGTACTTTTCAAAGAGTTCTTTACATGTCCACTTAGGTGGACAACATACATTTTGATTCATGAATTTGACAAACAAATAAATAATATGCACTGTCTGTTGTGTTTATGTGCAAGTATACCATAAACACTGAAACAAATACAAAAAAAACCAGCCTTTGACTAGCTGTCCACTGTAGTGGCCACTGTGTGTGAAAGGGTTAAATCTGGTTTACTGTTTACTTTGTAATCCAAATGAAATCAAAGACGTGTTAAACTCATAAAAACACACAATTTGATAATTTTAAGGAAGACCTTGCTGCTCAGCTTTAGTCTTTCTTGGGGTTTTCTGCATGTTGTGATGATGTTAGTGACTCTGTTTCTCTCTTTGTGCTCTGGTCAGATCTTCCATTTGGGACAACACTGGTTTCAGTCTGACGTTCCACATTCCCAGTTCAAATATCAAAGGCGTGGTCAACGTATGTCTTCTCCTCCCAGATGGTCGTTGCCATGGCAAAGCTAAAATCACCTACAGCTCATTACCATCATGCACCAATATTACTCCAAGCAGCAGCTGGATCAGGTATGTTCAGTTTTGCTGAAACCTAAAAAACACAGAAGATACAGAACGTTTATCTGCTAATGTCTCAGAAAGTGTTTTGACCAAAGAAACAGTACATGTGTGTGTGTCTTTTGTGTGCAGTATCACGTGCTGCTACATCCTGCTGTGAGAGAACAGAGATATTTATCATAAGAGGAAGGAAGCTTTTGCATTGGTTTGACCTCTGCCGCTTTTACTGAACCTCATGGTTGAGAAAGCAGTATCTGTCACCCGACTACTTCCTGTTGGAGTCCACACCTCTGAGCTCTGCAGCCTCAGTCACCAGCCTTTTTTCTTTTTTTTTTGCTCTGCTGTCTGCAGAATGAATACGTGGGGTACTTTTTAGCTTCTGAGTCCATCACACACTTTAGTTTACAGGCATATTATCTATGCTAAAATAATGATTCAGTGTTCAGACTGCAGCCTACGTGTGGAGAGCTCTTAATTTTCCAGTGAAATATTTTTACTAGTATAAAACTGGCATCTTCTTTACCTCCTACAACTCCTTCCCCTACCTGTGCACGTATGTGAATGATCGTGCCTTCATTCTCATCCAGACCTTGCTTATGCTTTCATGTTGGATCAGTCCCAGATAGCAATAACTCCTATTAGTGAGCTTTTAATCAAGCTGAAAACAACAGTAACATCTAAACATAAAAAGATCTTTATTAAATGAAAACTGTTAAATCTGGAGGAAATGTTTTTGGACATCTCTCACTACTCTATCAAATCATGTTTAAAACACAGTTTGAATAATTCACACTGTTGAGAATTGACAAAAATGTGGGTTATGCTAACTGTTTGAAAGGAGTGTGGGATCAGATGATTTTTTTCCTTGCAGTCCCTCTGCTCTGACTAAAGCCCGCTTCCTGTCCTGCAGTGGGAAGAGGAAGATCACACTCATGGGGTCTCACCTTAACTTTGTTGAAGGGGTCTTCCACAGCCACGCAATGCAGGATGTCAGACTTCCCAGAAACATCAGCTCTGAGGTTGGTCTGTAGACACAAACAATGTGCCTTTGAAATGACATCAAGATGTTTTTATACATGAGCTCTGAACATTTCGGATGTGGACATCTGACACACGCATGTCATAATCTTATGTCCTGCTTTAGTCATGTCATGCTGTCTTTTCTGTTTATTTAATTTCATTGCAGTATCTCACCTACAATTCACCTGCAGCTGGGAGCATTTCTAGCAGCACTATGTTTGTCAAAGTAGCCAATGAAACCTTGGCCTGCTCCATTAAACTCCCCTACTATCCAGACCCTGAGTTTACCAGCTTCACAGTTATAAGGACAGGGGAAGATGTGCGCATCACCATTCAGGTTAGTTTTTTTTTTTTTTTTAATTTTCATACATATACAAACATGTGACAGCTAGCCTTTGTTTTTCTTCATTTAGAAAAAGACAGACAAGCTGGAGATGATGATAGATGAGTTATCAGTGTGGGGCGTTCAAGACAATACGGAATACCAGTGCATCATGAAAGCCAAAGAAACCAGTAACAACTCTGACTCTTTCATCTGTGAGATTAAAAGACTAACCAACCCTGAATTTGAGGAGTTGCTGGTAAATCTTTCTTTCATGCTACCCCCAGCTAGATAAGTATCACCGGAAAAAAACAAACCGAACTTGTTGACGCTATATAAATAAAATTGAATTGAAATGTATGGTGAGGTGAGGTGAGGTGTTCTTTAGAAAACATCCTTTCTTTGTGGAGATGACAACATCAAAGTTCTCAGTTTGATGTTTTCTAGAGGAGAAACCTGAAACTGAGGGCAAACAGACTTTTTCATCTGTATTGGTAACAAACAGTTGCCTTTCAAACTTCAAAATGATATTTATGCATACAATAACAATTTTTGGCCTGTTGCTCTGGTGAGAACTCTCTCTGTAAAATGTTTCTCTTTATTTTGTAGATAAATTATGGTGACAGGACAGTAAGTCTTGGGCTTGATTCCCAGTTACACGAAGCCCTGCAGATATTACGTTTCATGCTGATACCCTGTGTTATTGCAGGTAAGTGAGAGAATTGTTTCTTTTCTACATTTACGGATTATTAGACAATCTTAGGCAAAATGATGGTTTTACACCACTTTCCACTTTGATTTCAGCAGAAATAATAGAAAATCTTTCTTCTCCACTTTATGGATGGTGTTTCAGTTTAAGTGAGTTACTGTTTGTCTTTCAGTGTTGGTGATCATCTATTTCTGGCAGAAGAGACTCACCATTGAGATGAATAAGCTCTGACCACTGACTGGCCTGAGTATTCTTAGGAAGAAGTTTGTCTCAAGATAGGCATTATAAAGCTTCCTGCAGAGTTTGCTTTGTTTTATTTTTTCTTTCTGTCTTTACGATGTTAATCATATTGCAAATGTGTTTTAGCTGAAGTCATATTATCAGGACACAAATAAAAAAATATTTTATCTGTTGTATCCTTTGTCTTTTCCATGTTTAGTGTAACAGGTTTTAAATCGGATAGGGGGGGGTTCAGATGTAAAAATGAGACATCTGGGTCCATAAGTATTGGGATAAAGAAACAATTTTTGCTTCAGTTCATGAAGTTTAACAAAATTATTACGAAGTTATTTAGGAATTGAAACTATTTTTCTTCGTAGTTTACATTTTCAGATGCTTTGGTTCTTCTTCATAAAGAGAGCAAAACAAAACTTTTATTTCATGCTAAATGTTGTATTGAAGCCAACAGTGACCCCTGGTGGCAAAAATAAATTAGGAAGTTTTACACCTCACAGGATTTGTGTTAATAAAATAATCATCATAAATTAAAAATCACAAAACTGGCAGAACCAGGCTCAGTAAGGGATGGGGCCATCTGCTGTGACCAGTTGGGGTAAGAGAAGGAAAACAGGATATAGACATGCTGTGGAAGAGAGACAGAGATTAATAACAGGTACGATTCAATCCAGAGAGGTCTATTATAATATAGTGAGTGAGAAAGGTGACTGGAAAAGAAAAACTCAATGCATCATGGGAATCCCCCAGCAGCCTACGTCTATTGCAGCATAACTAAGGGAGGATTCAGGGTCACCTGGTCCAGCCCTTTAGCAAAATGCTTTAGCAAAAGGGAAAGTTTTAAGCCTAATCTTAAGAGTAGAATCAAATCTAAATCCAAACTGGAAGCTGGTTCCACAGAAGAGGGGCCTGAAAACTGAAGGCCCTGCCTCCCATTCTACTTTTAGACACTCTAGGTACAACAAGTAGTTCTGCAGTGCGAGAGCGAAGTGCTCGAATAGGGTGATATGGTACTACAAGGTCATTAAGATAAGATGGGGCCTGATTATTTAAGACCTTGTATGTGATTTTGTATTCAATTCTGGATTTAAAGGGGGGGGGGCAATGAAGGGAAGCCAATACAGGAGAAATCTGCTCTCTCTTTCTAGTCCCTGTCAGGACTCTTGCTGCAGCATTTTGGAATAACTGAAGGCTTTTTCAGGGAGTTTTTAGGACATCCTGATAATAATGAATTACAGTAATCCAGCCTGGAAGTAATAAATGCATGAACTAGTTTTTCAGCTTCACTCTGAGACAGGATATTTCTAATTTTAGAGATGTTGCACAAATGGAAGAAAGCAGTCTTACATATTTGTTTAATATGTGCATTGAAGGACATGTTCATCATGTTGATTAAAAATGACTCCAAGGTTCCTCACAGTGTTACTGGAGGCCAAGGTAATGCCATCCAGAGTAAGAATCTGGTTAGATACCATATTTCTAAGGTTTTCAGGGCTGAGTACAATAACCTCAGTTTTATCTGAATTAAGAAGCAGAAAGTTAGCGGCCATCAAGGTCTTTATGTCTTTAAGACATTCCTGCAGTTTAACTAATTGGAAAAGTTAAACTTGTGTGTTATCTGGCTTCATGGACAGATAAAGTTGGGTGTCACTGGCATAGCAGTGAAAATGCTATGCCGGTCTTCTTATGATACTGCCTAAGGGAAGCATGTATAATGTAAACAGAATTGGTCCTTGCACTGAACCCTATGGAACACCATAGTTGACCTTAGTGTATGAAGAGGACTCTCCATTTACATTAACAAATTGGAGTCTAATATATAGATATTATTGGCGACTATCAAGCCTTTGAGTCGCCGAGCAGCTGAATGGGGGAATAATGTTGACGCACCCCCTGTTCAAAACGCAAGTCAAAGTTCCAGTTTAAAAACTCCTTTATTTATTATCAAAATCCTTAAAACCCATAGAAAAACAGTGATAAAAAACATTCCAGGCTTGAGCGGTCAGCAAAAGTCGACTTCCAACTCATTCACAAAAATTCCCTCGGGCCGTGAACAGATGATATAGCAATCACTAGTACTATTACCAACACCACATGACCCAAAGCTACGCCTATCCACAATATTCCGGCCCCTAATTATTACATTCTTACAATGACAATTACACATCCAACACCATAACTCAAGACATACACTTCATTATATCACAGACACCCAGTGAGACAGCATAACATACTCAAAAAAAAAGCTATTTTCTCATTTCTTCTCTTCTTTTCTTCTGTCTGCACATGGACGGTCAGTCATAGGCCAAAGGTTACCAGCACTTAGCCTAAATATAGTCAGTCTGTGATGTACATCTCATAACATTAAAGTCAATTCAAAGTTAGTTATGTCACGCTGTGCCAAATTGTCATCGTCATGGGTCAGAGGCCTCCTGAAGAAGGCATATCTTTGTGACGGGTCTGCACACATGGCTGGTTGGGGTCTTAATCCAGACATGACGTACAAGGCCCCTTTTGTCAGGCACAGCTGCTGTGACTCTGCCAATGGTCCAAGAACCACGAGGTGCAGAGTCATCCACTATGAGAACCACATCTCCAGGAACAAAGTTGCGTTTAATCCTTCCCCATTTCTGGCGCTGCTGAAGTTGTGGTAAGTATTCTTTAGTCCATCTTTTCCAAAACAGGTCAGATATATATATTGGACTTGTCTCCATCGTTTATGTGTGTAGCGATCATCTCTTTGGAACAGGCCAGGTGGTAAACACGGGTTGGACTTGAGAAGGAGGAGATGGTTTGGTGGTAAGGCTTCTAAATCATTTGGATCGGTGGATTCCACAGTAATGGGTCTACTGTTGAGGACTGACTCCACTTCACAAAAAGCAGTGGAGCCCTTCTTCATCCAAACGGTGTGTGTGCAGAGTGGAATTAAGGACCTTTCTGACAGAATGAATCAACCTCTCCCATGCGCCGCCATGATGCGATCCAGGTGGAGGACTAAAGATCCATTTCACTCCCTTCAAAGACAGAGCATCAGAGATCTTTTCCTGATTCCACTCTACCATAGCTTGTCTCAGCCCACAAAGTTGGTCCCACTGTCGGAGCGCAGGACCAGATATCCATTCAGTGTCACGTGAAAAGGTCTCTGCCTTCATACCTCTGTAGGAAAGGTCCGCAGGATTATGTGTGGTGCTCACATACCTCCATTGGGAGGCACTTGAAGCCTTGAGGATTTCTGACACTCTGTTTGCCACAAAAGCATGGAACCTAGAAGTCTCATTGTTTATATATTTCAACACTGTGGTGCTGTGCCTCCAAAACACAGAGTTTAGGAAAGGTAGTCTCAATTCCCTCTTCCACATTCTATCCATGCGAACTGCTACCACTGCTGCCGTCAATTCCTTGACTTCAGGAAGCACACAGCCCCACTCCCCCCCATCATCCTGACTGACACCCCCATCACCTCTGTGGACTCATTCCGCTTCCTGGGTACCACCATCACCCAGGACCTGAAGTGGGAGCCCACCATCACCTCCGTCATCAAGAAAGCCCAGCAGAGGATGTACTTCCTGAGGCAGCTGAAGAAATTCAACCTGCCAACACGGACGATGATGCAGTTCTACACTGCAATCATCGAGTCCATCCTCACCTCCTCCATCACCGTGTGGTACGCTGGAGCCACTATCAGGGACAAACAGAGACTGCAGCGTGTTGTGCGCTCTGCTGAGAAGGTGATTGGCTGCAGACTCCCATCTCTGCAGGACCTGTACACCTCCAGGACATTGCGGCGTGCAGCTCGGATCTCAGCTGACCCTTCTCACCCTGGACACAGTCTGTTTGACCTGCTCCCCTCAGGCAGGAGGCTCCGGTCCATTCGCACCAGAACCTCACGCCATAAGAACAGTTTCTTCCCCTCTGCTGTTGGACTCATGAACAATAACCGTATGACTGTTCCTGCCACTAACACATGACCCTACGCTGTGTCACTGCATCATTCCATGTTTGTCACTGATCACCACCTGCACTCATGTATATATCTATCTACTTAGCACTCTTAATTCTTATTCTCATGTATATATCTCATGTATATCTCATGCACATATCTTTCTACATAGCACTTTTAATTCTTATTCCTACTTTTATTTTCTCATGTCTATTTAAGTGCTATTTATGACACTATGTTTGCACTGAAGCACCGCAGCAATTTCCTAATGTTGTAAACCTGCTCAACATTTGGCAATAAACCCCATTCTGATTCTGATTCTGATTCTGACCAGGTCTGTCCAGCGTCCTCCCTCACAACCTGATCCAACTCACCACCAGGTGGTGATCAGTTGACAGCTCAGCCCCTCTCTTTACCCGAGTGTCCAAAACATATGGCCTCAGGTCTGGTGATACGATTACAAAATCAATCATTGACCCGTTTTTGCATGAATTATGACAACCACAATTAGGATTTTTTTCTTAAGTATTTTTATTCATCATTAGACATGGAAAAAAAGACTTTTGAACTTCATTTTTCTAAACATGTACTGTTCAAAGAGTTCTTTACATGTCCACTTAGGTGGACAACATACATTTTGATTCATGAATTTGACAAACAAATAAATAATATGCACTGTCTGTTGTGTTTATGTGCAAGTATACCATAAACACTGAAACAAATACAAAAAAAAACAGCCTTTGACTAGCTGTCCACTGTAGTGGCCACTGTGTGTGAAAGGGTTAAATCTGGATTTACTGTTTACTTTGTAATCCAAATGAAATCAAAGACGTGTTAAACTCATAAAAACACACAATTTGATAATTTTAAGGAAGACCTTGCTGCTCAGCTTTAGTCTTTCTTGGGGTTTTCTGCATGTTGTGATGATGTTAGTGACTCTGTTTCTCTCTTTGTGTTCTGGTCAGATCTTCCATTTGGGACAACACTGGTTTCAGTCTGACGTTCCACATTCCCAGTTCAAATATCAAAGGCGTGGTCAACGTATGTCTTCTCCTCCCAGATGGTCGTTGCCATGGCAAAGCTAAAATCACCTACAGCTCATTACCATCATGCACCAATATTACTCCAAGCAGCAGCTGGATCAGGTATGTTCAGTTTTGCTGAAACCTAAAAAACACAGAAGATACAGAACGTTTATCTGCTAATGTCTCAGAAAGTGTTTTGACCAAAGAAACAGTACATGTGTGTGTGTCTTTTGTGTGCAGTATCACGTGCTGCTACATCCTGCTGTGAGAGAACAGAGATATTTATCATAAGAGGAAGGAAGCTTTTGCATTGGTTTGACCTCTGCCGCTTTTACTGAACCTCATGGTTGAGAAAGCAGTATCTGTCACCCGACTACTTCCTGTTGGAGTCCACACCTCTGAGCTCTGCAGCCTCAGTCACCAGCCTTTTTTCTTTTTTTTTTGCTCTGCTGTCTGCAGAATGAATACGTGGGGTACTTTTTAGCTTCTGAGTCCATCACACACTTTAGTTTACAGGCATATTATCTATGCTAAAATAATGATTCAGTGTTCAGACTGCAGCCTACGTGTGAAGAGCTCTTAATTTTCCAGTGAAATATTTTTACTAGTATAAAACTGGCATCTTCTTTACCTCCTACAACTCCTTCCCCTACCTGTGCACGTATGTGAATGATCGTGCCTTCATTCTCATCCAGACCTTGCTTATGCTTTCATGTTGGATCAGTCCCAGATAGCAATAACTCCTATTAGTGAGCTTTTAATCAAGCTGAAAACAACAGTAACATCTAAACATAAAAAGATCTTTATTAAATGAAAACTGTTAAATCTGGAGGAAATGTTTTTGGACATCTCTCACTACTCTATCAAATCATGTTTAAAACACAGTTTGAATAATTCACACTGTTGAGAATTGACAAAAATGTGGGTTATGCTAACTGTTTGAAAGGAGTGTGGGATCAGATGATTTTTTTCCTTGCAGTCCCTCTGCTCTGACTAAAGCCCGCTTCCTGTCCTGCAGTGGGAAGAGGAAGATCACACTCATGGGGTCTCACCTTAACTTTGTTGAAGGGGTCTTCCACAGCCACGCAATGCAGGATGTCAGACTTCCCAGAAACATCAGCTCTGAGGTTGGTCTGTAGACACAAACAATGTGCCTTTGAAATGACATCAAGATGTTTTCATACATGAGCTCTGAACATTTCGGATGTGGACATCTGACACACGCATGTCATAATCTTATGTCCTGCTTTAGTCATGTCATGCTGTCTTTTCTGTTTATTTAATTTCATTGCAGTATCTCACCTACAATTCACCTGCAGCTGGGAGCATTTCTAGCAGCACTATGTTTGTCAAAGTAGCCAATGAAACCTTGGCCTGCTCCATTAAACTCCCCTACTATCCAGACCCTGAGTTTACCAGCTTCACAGTTATAAGGACAGGGGAAGATGTGCGCATCACCATTCAGGTTAGTTTTTTTTTTTTTTTAATTTTCATACATATACAAACATGTGACAGCTAGCCTTTGTTTTTCTTCATTTAGAAAAAGACAGACAAGCTGGAGATGATGATAGATGAGTTATCAGTGTGGGGCGTTCAAGACAATACGGAATACCAGTGCATCATGAAAGCCAAAGAAACCAGTAACAACTCTGACTCTTTCATCTGTGAGATTAAAAGACTAACCAACCCTGAATTTGAGGAGTTGCTGGTAAATCTTTCTTTCATGCTACCCCCAGCTAGATAAGTATCACCGGAAAAAAACAAACCGAACTTGTTGACGCTATATAAATAAAATTGAATTGAAATGTATGGTGAGGTGAGGTGAGGTGTTCTTTAGAAAACATCCTTTCTTTGTGGAGATGACAACATCAAAGTTCTCAGTTTGATGTTTTCTAGAGGAGAAACCTGAAACTGAGGGCAAACAGACTTTTTCATCTGTATTGGTAACAAACAGTTGCCTTTCAAACTTCAAAATGATATTTATGCATACAATAACAATTTTTGGCCTGTTGCTCTGGTGAGAACTCTCTCTGTAAAATGTTTCTCTTTATTTTGTAGATAAATTATGGTGACAGGACAGTAAGTCTTGGGCTTGATTCCCAGTTACACGAAGCCCTGCAGATATTACGTTTCATGCTGATACCCTGTGTTATTGCAGGTAAGTGAGAGAATTGTTTCTTTTCTACATTTACGGATTATTAGACAATCTTAGGCAAAATGATGGTTTTACACCACTTTCCACTTTGATTTCAGCAGAAATAATAGAAAATCTTTCTTCTCCACTTTATGGATGGTGTTTCAGTTTAAGTGAGTTACTGTTTGTCTTTCAGTGTTGGTGATCATCTATTTCTGGCAGAAGAGACTCACCATTGAGATGAATAAGCTCTGACCACTGACTGGCCTGAGTATTCTTAGGAAGAAGTTTGTCTCAAGATAGGCATTATAAAGCTTCCTGCAGAGTTTGCTTTGTTTTATTTTTTCTTTCTGTCTTTACGATGTTAATCATATTGCAAATGTGTTTTAGCTGAAGTCATATTATCAGGACACAAATAAAAAAATATTTTATCTGTTGTATCCTTTGTCTTTTCCATGTTTAGTGTAACAGGTTTTAAATCGGATAGGGGGGGGTTCAGATGTAAAAATGAGACATCTGGGTCCATAAGTATTGGGATAAAGAAACAATTTTTGCTTCAGTTCATGAAGTTTAACAAAATTATTACGAAGTTATTTAGGAATTGAAACTATTTTTCTTCGTAGTTTACATTTTCAGATGCTTTGGTTCTTCTTCATAAAGAGAGCAAAACAAAACTTTTATTTCATGCTAAATGTTGTATTGAAGCCAACAGTGACCCCTGGTGGCAAAAATAAATTAGGAAGTTTTACACCTCACAGGATTTGTGTTAATAAAATAATCATCATAAATTAAAAATCACAAAACTGGCAGAACCAGGCTCAGGGAGGGATGGGGCCATCTGCTGTGACCAGTTGGGGTAAGAGAAGGAAAACAGGATATAGACATGCTGTGGAAGAGAGACAGAAATTAATAACAGGTACGATTCAATCCAGAGAGGTCTATTATAATATAGTGAGTGAGAAAGGTGACTGGAAAAGAAAAACTCAATGCATCATGGGAATCCCCCAGCAGCCTACGTCTATTGCAGCATAACTAAGGGAGGATTCAGGGTCACCTGGTCCAGCCCTTTAGCAAAATGCTTTAGCAAAAGGGAAAGTTTTAAGCCTAATCTTAAGAGTAGAATCAAATCTAAATCCAAACTGGAAGCTGGTTCCACAGAAGAGGGGCCTGAAAACTGAAGGCCCTGCCTCCCATTCTACTTTTAGACACTCTAGGTACAACAAGTAGTTCTGCAGTGCGAGAGCGAAGTGCTCGAATAGGGTGATATGGTACTACAAGGTCATTAAGATAAGATGGGGCCTGATTATTTAAGACCTTGTATGTGATTTTGTATTCAATTCTGGATTTAAAGGGGGGGGGGCAATGAAGGGAAGCCAATACAGGAGAAATCTGCTCTCTCTTTCTAGTCCCTGTCAGGACTCTTGCTGCAGCATTTTGGAATAACTGAAGGCTTTTTCAGGGAGTTTTTAGGACATCCTGATAATAATGAATTACAGTAATCCAGCCTGGAAGTAATAAATGCATGAACTAGTTTTTCAGCTTCACTCTGAGACAGGATATTTCTAATTTTAGAGATGTTGCACAAATGGAAGAAAGCAGTCTTACATATTTGTTTAATATGTGCATTGAAGGACATGTTCATCATGTTGATTAAAAATGACTCCAAGGTTCCTCACAGTGTTACTGGAGGCCAAGGTAATGCCATCCAGAGTAAGAATCTGGTTAGATACCATATTTCTAAGGTTTTCAGGGCTGAGTACAATAACCTCAGTTTTATCTGAATTAAGAAGCAGAAAGTTAGCGGCCATCAAGGTCTTTATGTCTTTAAGACATTCCTGCAGTTTAACTAATTGGAAAAGTTAAACTTGTGTGTTATCTGGCTTCATGGACAGATAAAGTTGGGTGTCACTGGCATAGCAGTGAAAATGCTATGCCGGTCTTCTTATGATACTGCCTAAGGGAAGCATGTATAATGTAAACAGAATTGGTCCTTGCACTGAACCCTATGGAACACCATAGTTGACCTTAGTGTATGAAGAGGACTCTCCATTTACATTAACAAATTGGAGTCTAATATATAGATATTATTGGCGACTATCAAGCCTTTGAGTCGCCGAGCAGCTGAATGGGGGAATAATGTTGACGCACCCCCTGTTCAAAACGCAAGTCAAAGTTCCAGTTTAAAAACTCCTTTATTTATTATCAAAATCCTTAAAACCCATAGAAAAACAGTGATAAAAAACATTCCAGGCTTGAGCGGTCAGCAAAAGTCGACTTCCAACTCATTCACAAAAATTCCCTCGGGCCGTGAACAGATGATATAGCAATCACTAGTACTATTACCAACACCACATGACCCAAAGCTACGCCTATCCACAATATTCCGGCCCCTAATTATTACATTCTTACAATGACAATTACACATCCAACACCATAACTCAAGACATACACTTCATTATATCACAGACACCCAGTGAGACAGCATAACATACTCAAAAAAAAAGCTATTTTCTCATTTCTTCTCTTCTTTTCTTCTGTCTGCACATGGACGGTCAGTCATAGGCCAAAGGTTACCAGCACTTAGCCTAAATATAGTCAGTCTGTGATGTACATCTCATAACATTAAAGTCAATTCAAAGTTAGTTATGTCACGCTGTGCCAAATTGTCATCGTCATGGGTCAGAGGCCTCCTGAAGAAGGCATATCTTTGTGACGGGTCTGCACACATGGCTGGTTGGGGTCTTAATCCAGACATGACGTACAAGGCCCCTTTTGTCAGGCACAGCTGCTGTGACTCTGCCAATGGTCCAAGAACCACGAGGTGCAGAGTCATCCACTATGAGAACCACATCTCCAGGAACAAAGTTGCGTTTAATCCTTCCCCATTTCTGGCGCTGCTGAAGTTGTGGTAAGTATTCTTTAGTCCATCTTTTCCAAAACAGGTCAGATATATATATTGGACTTGTCTCCATCGTTTATGTGTGTAGCGATCATCTCTTTGGAACAGGCCAGGTGGTAAACACGGGTTGGACTTGAGAAGGAGGAGATGGTTTGGTGGTAAGGCTTCTAAATCATTTGGATCGGTGGATTCCACAGTAATGGGTCTACTGTTGAGGACTGACTCCACTTCACAAAAAGCAGTGGAGCCCTTCTTCATCCAAACGGTGTGTGTGCAGAGTGGAATTAAGGACCTTTCTGACAGAATGAATCAACCTCTCCCATGCGCCGCCATGATGCGATCCAGGTGGAGGACTAAAGATCCATTTCACTCCCTTCAAAGACAGAGCATCAGAGATCTTTTCCTGATTCCACTCTACCATAGCTTGTCTCAGCCCACAAAGTTGGTCCCACTGTCGGAGCGCAGGACCAGATATCCATTCAGTGTCACGTGAAAAGGTCTCTGCCTTCATACCTCTGTAGGAAAGGTCCGCAGGATTATGTGTGGTGCTCACATACCTCCATTGGGAGGCACTTGAAGCCTTGAGGATTTCTGACACTCTGTTTGCCACAAAAACATGGAACCTAGAAGTCTCATTGTTTATATATTTCAACACTGTGGTGCTGTCCCTCCAAAACACAGAGTTTAGGAAAGGTAGTCTCAATTCCCTCTTCCACATTCTATCCATGCGAACTGCTACCACTGCTGCCGTCAATTCCATGCGAGGGAATGTGACTGGTGTGACACACGCTAGGCACAGATACACCCACACACAGGTCGTTGTCATCAGATCCCACATTTATTAAGAGTGTGCACTGAATCACAACAGAACACCGTCTGACAGCGGTCGGTTTCCCCAGCGTCTCTCCCCTCCGCTCCTCTCCACCTCACTATATAAAGGAAAGGAAAACCACCATCAGTCCAAAATCGCCATCAGCTGTTCTTACCAGCACCGCCCCGTTGAGCTCACTGCACCACTCCTCCCCTGCAGCCGCGCCCCGGACCACACCTCCGCCACACACCCCCACCGCCCGACTGAGGCCGGGAAGCCCACCAGCCGAACCTACTCCCCCCCCCCCCCGGCCCATGGACCACCTTGAACTTAAAAGGCTGCAAAGCCAGATACCACCGGGTGATCCGGGCGTTGGCATCCTTCATGCGGTGGAGCCACTGTAGCGGGGCGTGGTCCGAGCAGAGGGTGAATGAGCGCCCCAGGAGGTAATAGCGAAGGGAGTCGACCGCCCACCGGATAGCCAAGCACGCCTTCTCCACGGTGCTGTACCGTCTTTCGCGCTCTGCCAGCTTCCGGCTGATGTAAAGAACGGGACGGTCAGCCCCCCTCACCTGCTGGGACAAAACGGCCCCCTACCCTCTGTTCGAGGCGTCAGTCTGCAGAACAAAAGGGAGGGAAAAGTTAGGGGTGTGAAGCAGCGGCTCCCCACAGAGAGCCTTTTTCACCTGCACAAACGCCGCCTGGCACGGCCCCGTCCACTGAACCAGATCTGGAGCACCCTTCCGGGTAAGATCGGTTAAGAGGCTGGTCAGCTGCGCAAACCCTGGCACGAACCGGCGATAGTAACCCGCCAGCCCCAGAAACCGTCTCACCTCCTTTTTAGTCTTGGGGCGCGGGCAGGATGCGATAGCCGCCGTCTTTTCCACCTGTGGACGCACCTGCCCGCCCCCCAAGTGGTACCCCAGATACTGTCCAACCGCACACTTCTTCGGGTTGGCCGTGAGCCCCGCCTGCCTCAGGGACTCCAGGACCGTGGCCACCCGCTGCACATGCTCCGCCCAGGTGTCGCTGTGGATGATCACGTCATCCAAGTAGGCAGCAGCATACGCAGCGTGCGGGCGCAGCACCCGGTCCATGAGGCGCTGGAAGGTGGCAGGGGCCCCGAACAAGCCGAACGGAAGCGTAACGAATTGGTACAAACTGTACGGAGTGGAGAAGGCCGTTTTCTCCTTGGACTCGGCAGACAAGGGAATCTGCCAATAGCCCTTGGTTAAATCCAGGGTCGTGAAAAAACGGGCCGTGCCCAGCCGATCCAGGAGCTCGTCGACCCAGGGCATGGGATAAGCATCAAAACGTGACACTTCATTCACCTTGCGATAGTCGACACAGAACCGTATAGACCCATCCTTCTTCACCACCAGAACGATGGGGCTACACCAGGCGCTGTGCGACTCTTCTATCACTCCCACTCTCAGCATTTCAGCCAATTCCCTCTGCACGATTTGCCGTTTATGCTCAGGAAGCCTGTAGGGCCGTGAACGCACTGTCACGCCAGGCTGCGTTACAAAATGATGCTCAATGAGAGACGTCCGGCCGGGCAGGGGGGAGAACACGTCAGCAAAACGCTGTTGTAACGCGACAACGTCCGCTCTCTGGGCCTGTGTGAGATGGTCATCACAAGGGAGGGAGGCGGGGATGATGGAATTTGGCACCTCCGGCCCCAACTCATCTCTCTCCTTAACCAGGCTCACCAGAGAAGCGGTTTCAACCTCCCTCCACGCTTTAAGGAGATTGAGGTGATAAATCTGCGTGGCCCCTCCCCTGTCCAACCAAGCAACCTCATAGTCAACATCCCCGACTCGCCGTGTGACCACAAAGGGTCCTTGCCACTTGGCGAGCAACTTTGAGCTAGAAGAAGGGAGTAATACAAGCACTTTGTCTCCCGGTGAAAATTGCCTGAGTCTAGCCCCTCTGTCATACAGGCGTTGCTCACGCTGCTGAGCCTGGAGCAAATTCTCCCGTGACAACCTCCCCAAAGTGTGGAGTTTTGCTCTCAGGTCCAACACGTACTGAATCTCATTCTTGGCGGGGCTCGGACCGTCCTCCCAGCTTTCTTTAATCAGGTCGAGCACCCCACGTGGCCTCCTGCCGAACAGCAGTTCAAAGGGAGAAAATCCCGTGGAGGCCTGGGGCACCTCCCGCACTGCGAATAACAGAGGGTCTAGCCAGTGATCCCAATTGCGTTCATCCTCGTTAATGAACTTACGAATCATGGACTTTAAGGTCTTATTCAGCCGCTCCACCAGCCCGTCCGTCTGAGGGTGGTAGACCCTGGTCCGAATAGATTTAATGCCCAGTAATTTGTACAGTTCCCGCAGTGTACGAGACATAAACGACGTGCCCTGGTCAGTCAGTATCTCTTTCGGGATTCCGACTCGGGAGATGACCTGAAACAGTGCCTGCGCCACACTCTTTGCAGAGATGGTGCGCAGCGGGACTGCTTCCGGGTACCGCGTTGCATAATCCACCAGGACTAATACAAAGCGGTAGCTGCGTGCACTCCGGTGAAACGGCCCGATGAGGTTCATGCCAATGCGCTCGAACGGGACCTCTATGAGTGGAAGCGGACGCAAAGGTGCTTTTGGTATGGCCGGCTGATTAACAAGTTGGCAGTCCGGGCAGGACGCGCACCAGCGGCGCACATCCGCTCGGATGCCCGGCCAATAAAATCGGGCCGTTATTCGCTCCAGAGTTTTTTCGTATCCCATATGCCCTGCCATGGGGTTATAATGAGCCGCCTGGAAAATCGTTTCCCGGCGGCCCTGCGGCACCAACAGCTGGGTGTGTGTCCCCTCCGTGCGAGCGTCACGACTCACTCGATATAACCTGTCTTTCGATAAAATGAAGCGTGGGTAGGTCCGCACGGCTTCGGGGCGCACCACGTGACCATCAATCTCAATCACTTGGTCAAAGGCTGAGCGTAGGGTGTCGTCACGAGACTGTTCCAGTGGAAAATCACCCGTGGGGGGAACTTCCGGAGCCGGCAGGGCTACCTGTGAAGGACCCGCCGTCTCCCCCTCCCCAGAGTCAGTGTCGGACGACCCCGCGTCACCACTGAGCGCCGCGCAGACACTACATGCTACTAGCGGTCGTGACCGCACCCCCGCATACTGTCCCAACAGATGATGAAACCCCGGCCAATTCGTACCCAGAATTAGGGGATGCGACAGGCGCGGGCTAACCGCAGCCGTTACTCTATGCGTTTTGCCCTTATACTTTAATAACAGCGGCACTATGGGATACCTGTGAACATCACCATGCACACACCTCACCACCACCCATTCTGCCTCCAGCAATGCCCCGGGGCGAACCAAGCTTTGGTGCACGAGGGTCTGCGTGCAGCCCGTGTCCACCAAAGCATGGCGTATACCCCCTCGAGTCCTTACCGGAATGCTGTATGTCCCTCCCGGGCCGGGAGAGGGTGCTGGAGCACCGGCAACGCGGAACACCTGCCCCACCTCCATCAAAGGACAGTCCCTCCTCAGGTGTCCCAGCTGTCCGCACTTCCAGCACTCTGTGCTGCTCTCCGTGGCTCAGGGGCGGCACTGCTCAGGTCCGATCCCTGGGAAGGCACAAACGCAGCAAAAGGATTAGTGGGGCCCAACGCCAGCGTCCGCTGGCGCAGGCACCCGGCGCCTCAGTGCCGGTACCGGGGCTTGTCTGTTCGGCCTCCGGCCGCTGTCCCCGGGCTCCCCCGCTCTAGCGGCAAGGTGGTCCTCCGCCAACGTAACCGCCACCTCCAGACTCGCGGGACGGTGGCACCTGACCCATCTCGCCGTCTCCGCAGGCAGCCCCTCCACGAACTGCTCCAGCACCACTTTGTCCACCAGCAGCGTCTCGCCCTCTGACGATCCCGGCTGCAGCCAGCGTACGGCCGCGTCATGCAGCTTCCGGGCCCAAGCAAACGGCCGATCCGCCACGGCCAGCCGACAGGCCCGGAACCGCCGGCGATGATCTTCAGCGGTGAGCCCCAACCTGTCCACCACCGCCCGGCTCACGTCCTGGAAGCTGCCCCTCGAAGCCGGCGGCAGACTCAGGGCCGCCGTCCGAGCCTCCCCCGACAGCAGAGGAAGCAAACGCGGAGCCCACTCCACCTGCGGCCACTGGCAGGCCTCCGCCGTGGCACGAAAAGTCTCCAGAAAAACCTGGGGGTCGTCCCCGTCCCCCATCCGGGGCACCGCCACCAACAGCGGTGGGGGCTTCGGCGGGGCAGCGGCGCCAACCAGCCGCTCCAGAACCAGAGTCTGCCGGTCCGTCTGCTCCTGCAGCGCAGCCAGGTGAGCCCGCTGGGCCGCCGCATGGTCGTGGCTCATCTTCGCCATCCCCGCCAGCATCTGCGCCAAAAACTGCAAAGGCTGGACGGGCGGCGCAGCCTGCGGGTCGGACATCCCCACACCGGCAGGCTCCTGGGTTTCGGCACCACTTGTGACACACGCTAGGCACAGATACACCCACACACAGGTCGTTGTCATCAGATCCCACATTTATTAAGAGTGTGCACTGAATCACAACAGAACACCGTCTGACAGCGGTCGGTTTCCCCAGCGTCTCTCCCCTCCGCTCCTCTCCACCTCACTATATAAAGGAAAGGAAAACCACCATCAGTCCAAAATCGCCATCAGCTGTTCTTACCAGCACATTGAGCTCACTGCACCACTCCTCCCCTGCAGCCGCGCCCCGGACCACACCTCCGCCACAACTGGTTTTAAAGGTCACACCCTGGATTTTCCCATTATGAAGGAACTGTGAGTCTGTGAGTGACTGTTGTGCAGCAACAAGTAGGTAACAGCACCATAGCCCTTCTCACTTGCATCTGCAAAGTGGTGCAACTGAGCAGTGGTCGTCTCTCCAAAATCAGGAGGTTTAGAGCATCGCCTGATGCTGATGTTGTTCAACAGATGCCATTCTTCTACCCAGCTTTCCCACTCTTGAGCAACTGCTGATGGTACAGCATCATCCCATCCTATCCCCCTCTGGCACAGATCTTGAACGATCCTCTTGTCTGTGAAGATAACAGGAGCAAGGAAACCCAGAGGGTCATAGAAGGAGCTTACTGTGGATAGGATCCCTCTCCGAGTCAATGGCCTGTTTGGGATGGGTATGAAGAACTTAAATGCATCTGACTGTAGGCACCACCTCACTCCCAATGCCAGCTCAACAGGTAAAAGGTCACAATCCAGGTCTAGGTCCTTAACTTCATTTGCTCTTTCCTCATCGGGCCACCAAAGAAACCTCAAAAGGTCAGCATCTTCTTCTGGCACACGCACCTGGTGAAACATAGCCTGGATGTCAAACATCAAAACAATAGGCTCTTTTCTGAACCTCGTCAGTACGCCAACCAAACCGTTTGTTAAGTCAGGACCACTCAGGAGCTGCGCATTAAGAGAGACACCCTGGAATGATGCTGCACAGTCAAAGACGACCCGCATCTTCCCCTTGGTAGGATGGTGAACCCCATGGTGAGGGATATACCAAAGCTTCCCATCACTGCGCTCTAATTCTGCGACTGGCACTCTCTTCGCATATCCTCTAGATATGAGATCTGTCATGAAGGCAGTGTAGTCTATGTGAAAGTCTTTATCTCTGATGAACCTTTTCTTCAAACCTAAGGCCCGTTGCTCAGCAATTGCACGGTTGTCAGGCATTCTTATGTCTCGGTCTTTCAGTGGCAGGGCAATGCTGTAGTGCCCATCCCCCAAGGTAACCATATTGCTGGCCAACACCAGGAACTTTAAGTCTTCCTTTGACAGCCCCATCTGTTCATCATTGCTGCTCTCAGGAAAGTCCATCTTGAACTGCTGTTTCCATAGCTTGTCCAGTGTGACAGCAGAAACTCCGTTGGCAGTAACTGTTGCCAAACATCCTGGCCTTCCACAGCATTCTCGATTAAGTGGCCCATTCACTGTCTAGCCAAGCACAGTCCTAATGGCAAAAGGTCCATCACCTACACTCCGGATGACCTCCAAAGGTTCTAGAGCTCTGGGCATATTCATGCCAATCAAAGGCTCCACACTGGCCTTAATTTCTGGCAAATGAACATGCCTCAATTATGGCCAGTCATCCAGGTCCTGTTGATTTGGGATGTTACCAATATCTACAGGCATTTTATGTTGAGTGAAGAGGTTAGGCATATCACAGTAGATGTCACTGTCCAATCCAGCAACTTCAAGTTCAGGTACAATGAAACTCCACCTCTTTCTCCTGTCCCATGGTGCGTAGGAGAATCTTTGTCTTCCTCCCAGCATGATTCAACTTGTCTGTATAAAACCCCTGTGATTTGTGTATATCAGGGGTAGGCAACCTTTTTCCGTCAACAACCTCCATTTTATACCCACCTACATACACGTTACTGGACAGATGCTACATGCAGTAAATTTTGGCCCACTTGGGGTTTTTTCATTGCAACGTCTGATTGGTTGAAGTGACGTGAACGTGACATCATTACTGTGATTCTATTGGCTCAAACGATTAAAAAGAGGTGTCAATCATGCAAATTGACCAAAAGAAACCAAAGTTACAACCCCTCAGAGTTTAAAGGCCCACAGGCCAATTAAATGCTCCATGCCCACGGCAGAAAAGGGCCGTGTGTATGGAAAAGGGTCATATGCTAAAAAAAAAAAAAAATAAAATAAAATCGACTCACTTTTTCTGTGTTCCAGTTTCAGTAACTTTGACACAGTAACATCTGCTTCAATATTTACACCTCAGCTGCAATTTCACAAATGTTAGCTTTATTTTGATACCAAGATTGTAAGGACAGAGTTTGTAATTGCAGAGAAATAATCAATTAGATTTGGGCATTACAGTTTCGAGCAGCTCAGAAACCCCCTTGGGTCTTAACCCTCCACTGCATAGCGTTGCCCTGAGGCAACAAACCACATTTTCATGCCTTACGGTGGCCCTTCAAAAAAAACAACTTTTTTTTTCAAACAATGCTACCAGGCACATCTCTTTCCAATAAAATGATGAGTTGAAGGTGGTGTGACTTTGATTTAGGGGGGGGGGGCAGGGCCCCTTTCTGCAAGCTGCACTACATGAGAGACATCTCCATTAGGAGGCAAGATAAAGATCACTATTTTGCATGTTTATAGTGAAATAAATGTATATTAAAAAATACTTGTATGTGCATGAATATGTTAAGAAGCATATTTGATTGTTTGTTCTACTTTTTAAAATTTATTTATACTGTAAAACTGTTCATTTTCATTCGTTGCCTCAAGGCAACACTGCGCAGTTAGCCCAATTTTTTTCAGGCAATATAATGCATTTGGATATGTGTGTAGAGATGTGTTTGTGTGCATTTATATGATCATACTCAATGTTTTTTACTTTACAATCTACTCATAATTACAGGACATGGATGTAAAAACCTTTTTATGCAAGGAAACCAAGGGAATGTGCACTTTCTGTCCTCAGAAAGTGAGGACAGTGAGCTTTCAGGGAGTGACAGTGAAGTAGAGGAATGGATCCCTGAATGAGATTTGAGGGACACTTAGGAGCTCAGGGGTCGGTTGGTAAAGTAACCGTGTCTGTGTGTGTGTTAGTGCCCACATAGCAAGCAGGTCTGGCCAGGATCTGGTATCAAGCCGGCACTTTGAGTAATCTGGGAGAGTAGAAAAGCGCTACATAAAAATCAGTCCATTCACTGTCTGAACAGAGTTTCGGCATGTTACTTTTGCACTGTTTTGCATGTTCCGGCACATGTTGTTATTGCATGGCTTGATTAAGGTACACATTATGCTGACATCTGGGGCCAGAGCTGAAACCGTTCTGGGCCAGCACAGGGCCAGCAGTGTGTCTACAACTGGCCCGTGGCTGCACACCACCTACAGATGGCCCACATACCGCAAGGAATTATGGCCCTTTGGTGGCCCAGATCAGGTTTGCCAGAGGTAATCCACACATGGGCCAGCACAGGACGACCAGGGTGTCTGGTCATGTATTACTTAATGTTGTGGGGACACAAATTTGTTTACACACTCATATTGTGAGGTCTCGCCTACTTTATGGGGACAAATTGCAAGGTATATCATTCAATATTAGGGTGAAGGCTTGAGTCAGGGTTAGGGTAAGGTTCAGGCAGGGACTTGTGATGGGTAGAGTCAGGATAAGTCTCCAGGAAATTAATGTAAGTTAAAGTAATGTCCCCAAAAGTAATGGAAACACAACGTGTGTGTGTGTGTGTGTGTGTGTGTGTGTGTGTGTGTGTGTGTGTGCGCGCGCACGTGCATGGGGTTAGGGTGAAATGTTGGATGTATTTTGGTGTTTTATTGTTTTGTAAAATGTTTACATTGTTTATTTGTGTCAGGTTTTGTAGATCGGACTCACGCGCAGACCACTAGTGTCTTCAAAAGGTGCATTTATTTACAGTGTTCCTCTACAGTGGAATTCATATATACATATAGTGATGTCAAGGGGAAAAGGGGCCGGGGTTCCAGGGTCCAGGAGTGAAAGAGGCAGGAGTCCAGGAAGGGAAGGTTTTCATTCAGCCCTCGCACATCTCCTCTCCTTTCCTTTATCTCTCTTGCTTCCGTTCAGTCGCCATGCACAGGGAAAGAACAGGTCCAGAGGCGATCTATACACAGGCAGAAAAAAACCATTAGTTTCCTGGTTCAGACAGGCTCACAAACTGACTTTACAAAATACAGGACGACTGACGCTGATGGCTCAATGATCCAGCGACGAGTAGAGCAGACTCGCCCTCTTAAGAAGGGTTCCAATCTCTTATGATCAGCAACAGATGTGCTGATCACCTCCAGGTGTGTAGGCCAGGGGCAGGAGCCCATACTGAGCTCCGCCCCGGCAGCAGAAAGAGAGAATGGAAGAGGGCGAGAGAGAAAGGGAAACAAAAACAAAGCACCTGACAGCTGTCAGCTGTCGAGGAGCGGAGACCATGACAGTACCCCCCCCCTCAACGGGAGCCTTCCGGCGACCCACCAGGCTTGTCCGGATGCAGGCGGTGAAACTCCCGGAGCATGGGCACGTCCAGAACGGCCGCCCGAGGGACCCAGGAGCGCTCTTCCACGCCATAGCCCTCCCAGTCAACCAGGTACTGACAGCCACGTCCCCGGCGCCGAGAGTCCATAATGCGAGAGATGGAGTAAGCCGGCAACCCATCCACGAGCCGGGCGGGAGGAGGGGGCCTGGAAGGAGGGCACAGAGGACTGGACCGGACAGGTTTGAGTTGTGAAACATGGAAAACGTCATGGATCCTCATATTGCGAGGGAGTTTTAACTTCACAGAAACTGGGTTGACCAAGGCAGAGATTTCAAAAGGGCCAATGAAGGTGGGTGTAAGTTTCTTAGATTCAGTCCTGACTGGAACAAAGCGGGTAGAGAGCCATACCTTCTGGCCGACAGAGTATTCGGGTGCTGGAGTCCGGTGCCGGTCTGCGATGCGTTTGTTGTTCTCCTTCGTGCGTAGTAGGGCCGCTTGAGTTGCCCGCCAAACTCTGCGGCACCTGCGCAGATGAGCCTGGACGGAAGGTACAGAGTGCTCACCTTCCACAGCAGGAAAAAGAGGAGGCTGATATCCCAAGGACGCTTCGAATGGAGACCGGCCGGTGGTAGAGGCAGTCAAGCTGTTATGGGCGTACTCGATCCACGGCAACTCCTCACTCCAGATGGTTTGATTGGTGGAGGCGACACAGCGCAGGGCGGTCTCCAGTTCTTGGTTGGCCCACTCGGACTGGCCGTTGCTCTGAGGATGATAACCCGAGGATAGACTAACCTTTGCGCCCAGGGAGTTGCAGAACTCTTTCCAGACCCGAGAAGTGAATTGAGGCCCTCTGTCGGACACTATGTCTTCCGGGATCCCATGCAGGCGGAAGACGTGAGTGGCGAGTAGGCGTGCGGTCTCTAGAGCTGTGGGAAGCTTAGGCAGAGCAATGAAATGAGCCGCTTTAGAGAAACGATCGATTATGGTGAGAATGACAGTGTTACCTGCTGATGGAGGTAGTCTGGTGATGAAGTCCAGTGCTATGTGAGACCATGGCCTGGAAGGAGTGGATAACGGATGTAGCTGACCCGCCGGGGGTTGGTTCGATGGTTTGTTTCGGGCACAGACCGTACAAGCAGTGACGTATTCCCGAGTGTCTTGGGTGAGTGAGGGCCACCAGAAGCACCGCTGGAGAAACTTAATGGTACGATGTATCCCTGGGTGGCATGAGAACCGGGCCGTGTGAGCCCATTGTAGAACCTGGGATCTGACAGAGCGCGGAACATAGAGTCGGTGGGCGGGCCCCCCTCCCGGATCCGGTTCGCCTACCTGAGCCGCCCGGACAGCCGCCTCGATCTCCCAGGTGATGGCCCCGATAGTACAGGTTGCCGGCAGGATGAAATCCGGATCCGCCTTTTCGTCAGCAGCGGAGAACTGAGGGGAGAGAGCGTCCGGCTTGACGTTTTGGGAACCGGGTCTGTAGGTGATTGAGAAGTGGAAACGGGTGAAAAACAGGGCCCATCTGGCCTGTCGAGCGTTAAGACGTTTCGCCGTTTGAAGGTAGGCCAGGTTTTTGTGATCGGTCCAGACCACGAAGGGTTGAGTGGTGCCCTCCAGCCAATGCCGCCATTCTTCCAGGGCGAGCTTAATCGCCAAGAGCTCCCGATCGCCCACGTCGTAGTTACGTTCTGCAGGGGTGAGACGACGGGAAAAATAGGCACAAGCATGCATCTTACCCTCCCTCTGTTGGGAAAGGACGGCCCCCACCCCTGAGTCGGATGCGTCGACCTCCACCACGAACTGAAGAGTGGTGTCAGGTTGGACCAGGATGGGCGCTGAAGCAAACCGTTTCTTGAGCTCCTGAAAGGCTGATTGGGCAGCGTCACTCCACTGAAAAGCAAGCTTGGGAGAGGTTAACTGGGTTAATGGTAAGGCAATCCTGCTGAAGTCCCGTATAAATCTCCTGTAGAAGTTAGCGAAGCCAAGGAAGCGTTGCAACTGGCGACGGTTGTCTGGTTCGGGCCAGTTCACAACAGCCTTGACTTTCACAGGGTCGGGTCGGAGATCTCCACACTCAATTATGTACCCTAGGAAGGCAACTGAGGGCACATGAAACTCACATTTCTCGCTTTTGACGAACAGCCGGTTCTCCAGAAGGCGTTGCAGTACCAGCCGGACCTGGGTCTCGTGTTCAGCCTGGGAGGAAGAGAAGATCAGAATGTCGTCTAGATAGACAAACACAAATCGGTTAATAAAGTCCCTTAGAACATCGTTGACCAGAGCCTGGAATACTGCAGGTGCGTTAGTGAGGCCGAATGGCATTACCAGATACTCGAAATGTCCAAGGTGAGTATTGAACGCCGTCTTCCATTCATCGCCATCCCGAATCCGAACCAGGTGGTAAGCGTTTCTCAAGTCCAGCTTGCTGAATATGACGGCTCCCTGGAGAAGTTCGAAAGTGGAGGTGAGCAGGGGCAGTGGATATTTATTCTTGACCGTAATGTTATTGAGTCCCCGAAAGTCAATACAGGGTCGGAGGGTCTTATCCTTCTTTTCCACAAAGAAGAAACCTGCTGCGACGGGTGAGGAAGAGGCACGGATGATGCCGGCAGCGAGGGATTCAGTTATATATTTCTCCATAGCCTCCCGTTCCGGCAGCGAGAGGCTATAGAGGCGGCTGGTCGGTAAGGGAGCTCCCGGCAGCAGGTCTATGGCGCAGTCATAGGGCCGATGGGGTGGCAGCGACTGGGCTCGGTCCTTCCGAAACACCTCAGCGAGATAGTGGTAAACAGACGGCACATCTGCTAAGTCGGAAGACCGCGGTGGCTCTGGGCCGGTGACCGATTTGTTAGGAGGAACAGCAGCCTTAAGGCAAGTCATATGACACTCCTCTCCCCAGCCCGTGATGCCTCCTTTCTGCCAATTAATCGTGGGGTTGTGTTGCTGGAGCCAGGGATGACCGAGAACTAACGGCGTCTGAGTGGAGTGAAAAACAAAAAAGCTAATCTCCTCCGAATGATTACCAGACAGTGTGAGGGTGAGCGGCTCAGTGATGTGTGTGATGTCGGGGAGGCGCTGCCCTGATAAAGCCGTGACGCGTAAGGCGTGGGGTAGTGACTCCACAGTCACACAGAGTTGTTTTGCTAGTTCAGAGTCAATGAAATTTTGTTCTGCTCCAGAATCAATAAGCACAGAAAGTGAATGACACTCGGAGTGGACCAAAAGCTTAGCCGGCAGGGCTAAACGTGGAGGAGATTTATCCTGATTCAAACCACCCACCAGTACTCCTACCATCACTGGCGGGCACGGCCTTTTGCTCGCGACGGAAAGGAGGCAATCATGTGTCCCTTATTACCACAATACAGACGCTCACCGGCCGTGATGCGTCGCTGACGTTCTGCAGCAGTTAGGTGAGAGCTGCCGATTTGCATGGGCTGTACCTCTCCGTCGGTGCCCCCTGATGTCCGGGAGGATCGGTAATCGGCCGAAGCCTCCGCCCCTCGTGGCCCTGCGGCCTCCTGGGAACTGGAGTTCCGTGCTTGCCGACGAGCTCGTAGCCGCTCATCCACCTTAATACATAACGACATCAATTCGTCAAAAGCAGTGGGTAGGTCCCGCATAATCAATTCATCTTTCAGATCTTCCCGGATGTTATTTAACAATGTGCTCCTCAGCGCATCCAGTCCCCAGCCGGTTTCTTCTGCCAAAATCCAAAAATCGATTGAATAGTCTGCCATACTCCGCTTACCTTGCTTAAAGTTAAGGAGGTGGAGCGCCGCAGCCTCGACTCCAGAGCCCTGATTAAACACGGTCTTAAAGTTAATCACAAACCTCTCAAAAGAGATCTCCGGGTTGGAGTTTAACATGACCTGGGCCCATTTCAAAGCCCGGTCACGAAGCATCTGTACCAAAAAAGCAATCTTTGCCCCGTCATTGTTATGAAAACGCCGCTGTTCGCGGAAAATCAATGAACACTGGGCCAGAAAGCCAGGGCACTTCTCTGTCTCCCCCGAAAAGGGCTCAGGCGAAGGCAGGGGACCGTCAGAGGATGGGGTGGCTGCCGAGGAGTGACCTGCCGTAGCGAGTGTCTCCTGCGGGGCAGGGTGAGCCGGCTGGGGGGTCCCTGGCTGTACTCCCCCTGGCGTAGTCAAACCGGAAACAGCTTGAGTTAGTGCGGCGATCTCACCTCGCAGCTGATGTAGCATTTGTTCGTGGCGAGTCAGCGCCGCTTCTTGGGCAGCCAGTGCCTGACCGATGGTATTCTGATCTGCTGAGTCCATGTTGTGGCTGGATCGTTCTGTCAGGTTTTGTAGATCGGACTCACGCGCAGACCACTAGTGTCTTCAAAAGGTGCATTTATTTACAGTGTTCCTCTACAGTGGAATTCATATATACATATAGTGATGTCAAGGGGAAAAGGGGCCGGGGTTCCAGGGTCCAGGAGTGAAAGAGGCAGGAGTCCAGGAAGGGAAGGTTTTCATTCAGCCCTCGCACATCTCCTCTCCTTTCCTTTATCTCTCTTGCTTCCGTTCAGTCGCCATGCACAGGGAAAGAACAGGTCCAGAGGCGATCTATACACAGGCAGAAAAAAACCATTAGTTTCCTGGTTCAGATAGGCTCACAAACTAACTTTACAAAATACAGGACGACTGACGCTGATGGCTCAACGATCCAGCGACGAGTAGAGCAGACTCGCCCTCTTAAGAAGGGTTCCAATCTCTTATGATCAGCAACAGATGTGCTGATCAACTCCAGGTGTGTAGGCCAGGGGCAGGAGCCCATACTGTGCTCCGCCCCGGCAGGAGAAAGAGAGAATGGAAGAGGGCGAGAGAGAAAGGGAAACAAAAACAAAGCACCTGACAGCTGTCAGCTGTCGAGGAGCGGAGACCATGACAATTTGTTGTTTATTTATTTGTTCATCCTTGTTGTACTAATACATCTTATTATAGAATAACTTGGCATTTTACTACCCTTGTTGCACAGTGTTGCCTTGAAGCAACAAACCAATATCTGTTGGTGTCAGGGTGTCAAATTTTATGATTGATATATTATTAGGGACCCTAAAGCTCCCCCAAAATTAAAAAGTCATGCAGTAGAGGGAGGACATGGCAGGTATTCAAAGAGATCAGTCATCTCTTCCATTGCATTGCAGCATCCACATAGGAACAAACAATATGCCTGAAGACAAGGGCGTAGATTTGGCATGGACGGAAGGGACATGTCCCCACCAATATCCAGCGATTATTGAATTGTCCCCACCAATAATTTGATCTCTTCGAGTAAAGAAAAACTAACCCGATAGAAAGAAAAAAAACATCTGTAGACGTCTCATTCACCTAGTGGTGCAGAAAGAGTTAAATTACGTTCTCTACTGGAGTCCTACGTCATGTGACAAATATGGCCAATGTGATTGGCTGTGCCTTTCAGGGAGCTCTGTTTAGTTTTAGCAGCGGCAAGCCCGCGCTGCGAGGAGGAGAGGAGGATGGCAGCAAAAAGGAAGAACCTGGATATAAGAAAGTATTTTTCAAAGAAACCTGTAAGTCACTTAAACCCAAGTTCACTCATAAAATGTGTCCGTCATAATAACGTTACAGGCTATGCTAGGATACTAGTTAATCTATAGCACCAAATCATCAGTCAGTCACTTGTGACCTCGCCTCTTCACCTCTGTCTGAGTGTTACGGATTCAAATATTGGGGATGGATACAAGAGGAAAACCAAACGAACAACACTGGTCTGGCCGGGTTAAGTCAAACAATGATTTTAATGATCACACGCGTGGGAGATGTACACCGTACGCAGACAGCATCGGATCTCAAAATGGTGGAGCATTGATCAAACTCTTATAGCCTCTAGTGGCCCCCACCTTATCATAAAAGCCTTAACATTCACATTCTTTCTCTCACACAGCGCCTAAGCTACGACCTTGGCTCCCTGTTTATCTGCTCCTGCTGAGATGGGGCAGAAAACTCCAGTATATTCTGTTCTCTTCTAATCAGACAAATAAGGCGATGACTTTCTGCGAACAGTATTTCTTATAACTCAGCAGTATAATGCATCATAAAACAATATCATCCATTCACAATAAATCAGCAGTCTAATGTAATGCAAATCAGTTTAACAAATGTGTCACGGTCTGGCTAGGGCAGACCGTATGTTGCAGGGAAGGACTCAAGCGCAGACTGAAATGAGATGTGAATAACAAAACAAGCCGTTTATTAAGGAAAGAAACGAGGGTACAAAATAATAGGGAATCGATGAAAACTAAACAATGACCTAAACTGGGTGAACTAAAACAAAACATAGAAAACTCTAAACATAACAAACTGACAGGGATAGCTGGAGCGGAGACATAGGAAACAACGGACGAGTACAACGGGTGAATACAACGGACGACCTGACAAAGAATGACTGAGAACACACAGACTAAATGGACACAGGAAGATAATGAGGGAAGTGGCAACACCTGGGGAAACAGCTGGCACACATGAACATAACGGTCGTGTCCAAATTCATGGGCTGCATTCTCCTGAGGACCCGGCCTTCGCGGTCTACGTGGGCCGGGTCCTCAGAAGATCGGGTAGGCCGGAAGTAAACGGCCGTGAAATTGGACGGGCTAGCCTTCTGATTAGCGTCACCGCTGTCTCGGTGGAGTTTAATAAACTCAGCCGTCTGCTCCTTGCTGTCTAAAATATAACAGGACACTGGAGTAAACTCTCGGCCATCTCACACTTCTGTTTAATCAGTTTTCTGTTTGACGTTTAGTCAGCTGTGTAAAAACCAAGGAGGAACCCACCCTGGGGATTAATAAAGTTTTATTTTATCTAATCTAATAACTTTAATCTCAGCCAAACCGATTTACTCACGAACAAACAAAACACTGAAAAAAGCCCAACAATAACATTTTTAGGTTGTCTAAGTGACTTATATATTACGTTTGTCACGGCCGGGCGGGTTACACACAGTAATTCGGCGTGCCCGTGTGGCGTGTTGGCTAGACCCAAGCGCGGTGAAGGCTAGCGGTGGGTTTGGAGCAGGCACGCAGTTATTCTAGTAACGATCAGTGCACGAAGCGTGGCTTCGGAACGGTCGTTACCGACAGAGAGCGAGCGGAGCCGGGAAGAGAAAAAGGATTGAAGGGATAATCACTCACGGTTGCTGAATCAGGCGGAGACTGACGTCGGCAGAGTTTCGGAGCTCCTGACACGAAGAGAATGATGTCTGGCGTCTCTCTTTTAACCCTGGCCCCGTGATCAGCTGATCACAGCTGATCACCGGCTGACAACGTTTAACCCGAGCAGCGAAAGTCCGCGGTGATCTGAAAATGATGTGCCGGGAGTTGTGCCATTCTCGGCCGCATCAGTAACCCTCGAGCTCCCGGCTAGCTATCGAGCTGGTGGGTAGCAGACGTCTCCGAAAACGTCGAAGCACTTTAGCAAAGATGCGATATCTTGATAAACCGAGCAGATATTTGATGTTTACACAGCTACTTTCTCGCCTGAAAATATGTTAAAAGTTTATTTTGTGACCCAGAAGGATTAATAAGAGTAATTTTAAAACTTAGTAGCGGCCGCCATTAGCCGGAAACTGGAGCTTGGCTGGGCCGCGCTATGAATTCTGGGATATGGTGGGCCATGAAGGACACACCCGACCCATCCTTCAAATTCGGAAAAAGGAGCACGCATTTGTCGGCTGCATTCGGAGGGGTCTACGAATTTGGACAGCCTTCGGCGCGTCGCTGTGACGTAATCGGTCTACAAATGCGGCCTCAGGAGAATGCAGCCCATGAATTTGGACACGACAAATGACGTCACAGTGGGAGAGTAAAACTGAACACGATGAACACAGAAACGCCAGACCTCTTCACAATAAAACAGGAAACAGAGTGAGACATAGACATGACAACCTGAACTTGACAACATAAGCCACAGACATGAAATACATGAAAAGCAGGAGGTCTTGATTCAATAGTGGACACTGGTTGCACACAAATGTTTTGCTTTGGCAGAAACTTAAACAACTGAGTTAAATCAACACAACCTTTTCATATTCAGTAAACCTGTGCATTTTGTGTTCATAAAACACGATTGAAACATGTTCAGATGGAGTAAGTTGAGCTCCTGGAATATTTTAAGCCTTCACAATTATGTCAGTTTATTTCAACACTATTCAATAACTTTTATCCAAATACTACTTGGTCACTTAAATACTACATGTTGTCTTCATATTGCATGCGGTTCAACAAAATCTAGATCCTGGTTACCATAAAAAATGAATGGGTCTACAACAACTACCATCCTCCTATCTTTATCCTGGTTGCAGCAGGGCTGGGAAATAACCCTGAAGTGATAGGTTATCAGGCAGGGTACACCCCGGACAGCCGACCAGTCTATCAGATAGAAACAAACAGCCGTTTACAGTTACATTCATGGATAATTTAGAATCATCCATTAACCTAGCTCTAATAACTGCATGACTTTTTCTCTCACACTGGAAACCAGAATTTCGTACAGATCTTTAAAGCCTGAGGCAATTGTGTTAAATACACGTGAGATGCTTACGTAAATCCAAGGGCTGGCCCCTTTTTACTTCAGTGTTTTCCTCCTTCAATTAAATCTCACTCACAACAATGTGGCGCTCCGAAATAAAACTCACACCGTTAATTCATCATTTTTACTCTGTACCACTGCTCCTTATCAGGCCGTGTGAAGCACAGTAAACAATTCAGTGGAGGCCTTAAGCCATAAACAGACATCACGCACAGACATTGTTTTCATAACCAAACTGCCTTGGACCCTGTCCCCTAAATCTACACAAGTGCCCTCTGGGTGACATGAACTGCATTTAACCAATAAACAATCAATGGCTTCTTGTTGTTGTAACAGATTCTGTATTTGGATGTTTGTGTGCAGCATTTGTTAGTAAAGCATTCTTCATTGCATCAGCGTGTGTGTGTATCACTCTTCATTGCACAAGTGTGTGCATGTGTGTGTGTGTGGATCACTTCTCAGTGAATTGAATCAGCATTTCGATTTGTGTGGAGCTTTTCGTCAGGTTTGGCGACCTCCTGCTCCAGCAAGCTCCGGCCTGATTTCAAGTCCTGTGTCTGGGACTCCAAGCCTGACTGATGGGTTCGATTATCAGCCAGCTCCTCCTGAGCCATGCTCAGTTTCTGCTCTGATGCCTTGAGCTCTTACTGAGGGCAGAAACCTCAGAGTCTTTTCCGTACACATCAGATTGAAGTTTATTGATGTTTTCCTTGCTTTGCTCCACGGCCTTCTGCGGCTCTGCTGTTCGGCTCTTTTCAGAGGTCAGCTCCTGGCCGAGCCCCGACACCTGTGCCTTCAGCTTATTTCCTTCTTGTGCTTTTGTCCATGCTGAGGTGCCTCCTGACCTCAGTTACTCCTCCTGTCTCTGGCACGCCCTTTTTGCTGCCTGATCATCAGTGTTGGTCCGTCACTGTCCTGCACAGTTTTAATGCAGAGTTGTTAAGGTCAGCATTCTTTTGCTCGGCCTCACTTTTCATCCGGGCTTAATGGGCATCTTGTCACAGCTCTGTCAGCTGAAGTTGTCTGGAAATCTCCCCCGTGTAGTGAAACGGGCCTTGGATTTAACGCTCTCCGTCTCCGCTGCATGAGATCGTTTTCCTGCAGCAGTGTTGACGTTTTCAGGTTGTTGTTGTGGGTCCAGCTGCTGTAGCATTTGGTCAGGGTCACATCAAAGATGGTAGAGGAGTGAGCAAAGATGGTAGAGGGGAGAGCAGGAGTCCAGGTCAGCCTCGGCTTTCAGGGCCAACAAAGCAGCCTGTAATCAAGCATAAAGAGAAAAAACAAAACAAAAACAAAACAAAAACGGACGAACAGGAAAATGATGTTGTGTTGGCTGTGTTATTCAGAGAAGGGAGAAACAACGGGGCCAGGCCCTGTGTCAGCCTTCTCTCCCCCTTTTTTTGTTTTTTCTCACCATATAATCAACTCATAACCCACCAAGTTGACAGGACAACACAGGTACATGTTAAAATTCTTAAGATCATGTTTAAAACCCCAAAAATGGAATTTTCTTTCATTCAGTAATCACTTGTATTAATCAATCAGCAGAAAACATGTCACAATTTGAATCTTTTTACCACTAAATTTGTTGTGTCATCACAGTGTCTTTTTTTTTTTTTTGAAGTTAAGTTGTTGTCCTACAACCCAGAGAGTTTATTTGTTAGTAGTGGATAAACTTTATCATTTAACAACAGGTGTATGTTAAGTTTCGCTGCTTTAACCTTGCTGGAAAATCTTCACGTGTTCATGAATGTAAGCTGTTTCTTCATTGCGTGTGTGTGCGTTTGTAGGTGGGTTAATTTAACTTTTTCTTAAACGAGACATTTCTCTAACACGTGCCTTTCTCTCACATTTCTCTGCTTGTGTGTGTTTTTGTTTCACCTTTTGTTGTGATGCTCCGGACGCCTTCCCAACCTCCACAAGTCTGTCGGCCCCAATTTTATGTGTTAAAAACTTCTCTTAATTTCTCCTCTAATTCTCTCCTCGCTGCTGTCTTTTCCACAGCTGCTGATTCTTGCTGAGTGTGGTTTCCATTACTATAATTTCGCTTCGGCCGCTGTGCTTGTGGGGGGCAGTTGGTCCAGGCCCGTAGCCACCTGTATTAACACACTAAGAGATTTATTTAATATCATTTTAATCACTGTTAAATAGACCAGCAGGCAACACGCCCACCTTTACAGTGCAGACTACATGCCAGTCTCCCAACACACTCCTCTCTCTACTTCTCAATAATTCTCCACTCTCCCTTTATTTCTCCTTTCTCTACTTCAGTTTTAAAACCCAACATATTTCACACCACAAAACTGAAACAAATCACCCCCGTAATTATCACACAATCTTACTCTGCCAACTGAAGTGCCGGTCTAAATCATGCACGATTTGTCTCTTCTATATCAAAACCCAGCCAAACATCAAATATTCACCGTAGTCATTCAAAACCTTATTTGTAATATTATAATCAGCAAAATCAGCGTTTTAATTACAGGCATGTATCATTGTTTGCAAATCATAATTATAAAACTCAAAAACACGCTAAACAGGAAGCAAAAGTCCTCTGTGCGCTTCACAGCAGCCACCTCATTTGCATGTTCACACACAGTTTAAAAATAGCTCGCAGCGCTGCAGCGCGCTGTCGTCACACACACAGTCTCACACAAAGCTCTGTTATTTTATGTTACAAAGACGTCTTATATTTACAGTCACTGTAAGGCCCGACAGATTTAGCGCCTACACAATTTTGACAAATTTAAGTTAACGGGTCCAACTGAAGAAAGTCCAACTTTTTTGTAATCAATTAACCAGTATCAGACTCTAACTGTATCTGGCCTAATCTCTAAAGTCCCTAACTCAATTTAACAGTGTCCAAAAAAGCGCAGATACCGTTCCAAACGGTAAAGTGGTGCAACCACTAGTTATTCTGGAGTGCCCCAAACTCCACAGTGACCAACTGACTATCCCTCAAAGAGGACAAGGCCTAGGCGTCCCCGACCTTGGCAAGCGTTACCTCTGAGCACTGCGCTTCCTAGCAGACTCTAACTGCCGTCCTATAATAATTTATAACACTTTAAAACAACAGTCAACCCCCCAAAACAAGGGTATGACTGAGGCAGGTGCAACCTAGAGGTCAATGGAGACTTTAACTCACAAAATGACCACTCAGGTCCACTCTTATAACCAATTTGGACTCTAACCAACAAAATGACCAATTCCCTATCAAACTGCTTGAGACTCTAACTCAATTTCTTGGGACTCTAACCCAGTATTTAAACTTTTAGCAGACTCTAACTGCTTTAGCAGACTTTAACTGCTTTAACTTCTTCTTAGCAGACTCTAACTGCTTTAGCAGACTTTAACTGCTTCAACTCATGAGATTTTTCATTAAAATCAAAACAGGCCTTCTACCAGTAATTTCAGTGAGTAGACTTTTAATTTAATCATGTCCAATTTGGCACACTTTGGAAATAATTCAACAGGTAGTGCCTTACCTTTGTATAAGCCGGCTTATGCCCACTCACGTCAGACCACTGGCTTGTGCCTGTCCGTTCGACAACCTCGAACCGACCAAACCTCCAACTTCCACCCCAATACCACAGGACGAGCCCCCAAACTGTTACGGATTCAAATATTGGGGATGGATACAAGAGGAAAAACCAAAAGAACAACACTGGTCCGGCCGGGTTGAGTCAAACAATGATTTTAATGATCACACGCGTGGAAGATGGACACCGTACGCAGACAGCATCGGATCTCAAAATGGTGGAGCATTGATCAAACTCTTATAGCCTCTAGTGGCCCCCACCTTATCATAAAAGCCTAAACATTCACATGCTTTTCTCTCACACGGCGCCTAAGGTACGACCTTGGCTCCCTGTTTATCTGCTCCTGCTGAGATGGGGCAGAAAACTCCAGTATATTCTGTTCTCTTCTAATCAGACAAATAAGGCGATGACTTTCTGCGAACAGTATTTCTTATAACTCAACAGTAAAATGCATCATAAAACAATATCATTCATTCACAATAAATCAGCAGTCTAATGTAATGCAAATCAGTTTAACAAATGCAAGAGTTATCACCTTCTTCTAATTCAGGAGAATAATGCAAACTAAAACTACATAATAATTCACAATCTTTAATTAGGGGTCTAACATGGCATAAAATAATATTATAATCTCACATGAGCTACAACATGGCAGAGCTGCCTCTGTCACCTGATAAATAACAATGAGACATTCCAGATACATGCAGTCACATATGTGCTTCAAATACAGTCATGGACCATCAAGTCATCATCCAATTTCACCTGTGATCTTGTATCACCATTACTGTCTGAGCTTTGTGTTGATTGGAATATTTGCAACATCATGACTACCTCATGATATTTTGTCTCAAAAATTAACCCTATGAATATGTCAGTACCATTAGGATGAAATTATTGTGTCACCAACATTTAACGTTAGACATATAATTTTAACAGCCTCTCTAAACTAATATCCTGGTTTGCTCGAGGCTGCCGTTTTCTCTGACAGTTTCAATCAAAATTAGAAATGCTACTGTGGGAGACTTAGAGAACTAATAGTGCTGCATGTTGTGCAGTTAGTTTCCAAAACACGTTATTCGTGGTTACATACAGTTTTAGACTGATGTGGGCCAAAGCCAGTAATTTAACATTATATAATTCAAGTATAAAACTATGAATTGTAATTTTAAATGGTTTAAAAGCATGTAGAATAGCATATGTAGGCAAGTATATTTCTCCTTTTTTATCAAGAAGCAAAGACAAAAAGGGGGAAAAAAGAAACAGGGCAGGGTTCGGTGGTTGAATCATTCGTCCCCACCAATGCCAAAACCAAATCTATGCCCTTGCCTGAAGAGCTTTTCCATCTTCCAATCTAATCAGTGGCCATGAGTGAATGTTGTTCAAATAAGCAGATGCAATCACATGTCCATTCCCGAAGTCTTTGGCTGTATCCCAATTCAGGGTCTGCAGCCTTAAAGTACGCAGCCTCAATGGTCCTCAAGGGCCGCGTACTCAAAGACCGCTAAGGCTGGAAGTGTGAGGCTTGTGAAATGGGACAGTCTAGCCTCCGTTGCGCTGCCCAGGTTGCCTAGTGTAGAATGTTTAGCTTATTTTAGAGTTTAGAAATGTTTTATCATAGAATGTAGAACTAATTGTAGAGACATTGATACTGCCCTTAAAGTAATAAAGGCCTCTCCCCCACTGAGTGGAAATTCCCCAGAGGATGTTTTAAGGTGGGGGTCTCAACATTTATAACAGGATAACTGTGGTCTGGAAGGGAGAGGGGTTTTATGACCTCTAGGGAGTTACCTACACCCACAGTGTTTTAACTGTCACGCACACAACATCCACACGCACACTCACTCATGTGCACTCACACATACACACAGGTATGCGTACACAGTTACACACGCGCACATGTAGGCATTCACAGGCACAAGTGAAAGTATGTAAACATAGTACTTAGTTTTATGGCACGTTGTAGAGGGTTTAGAAGGGGGGTCACTGATACAAAACTGCATGTAACAGACAAAGGAGTTGAGATCTGCAGAGGAGTTCCGGGGTCCTGTACATCTCCCTTCTAGAAGGTGTAATCAATAGGTGTAATCAATAAGTGTGATCAATGAGTGTGAATTAATAAAAGTGTTGTGAATTGACTACTGAGTCCCCGGTGTTCTTTCTGGAGGCCTGAGGAATCTACGAACCGGGTGAAACTGTGAAAAGGTAACACTAGCAACCATGATAGCTGGAAACGTGTGGTTGACAGAAATGAAGGAGAACATATTTTGTTCGTTTGTTTGTTTCTACATGAGCTTTGTGTGATTTAATAAGTATCTGAGGCTGAAACCACAGGACTGTAAAACATGATTGTTGGGCTTCATATCGATACTGAACAGTCATATAAGATTAGCTTTTAAATAACAAATAGTTAATGTTGTTCATGAGACTGTTACATGAGTGTAAATATGATATGGCCAATATTATAGTTATTATATTAATCATTATTAGTTATTACAGCAGTGAGTTTGAACTCTCAAATCAAATCACTTCTATTGTCACATCACATGTGCAGGTACACTGGTACAGCACATGTGAGTGAAATTCATGTGAGTGAACTCTGTGTCAAATACTGAGCTTCAGTAAAGATTCAAGTTGCATTTATTTATATGTCCTATCACCTTAAATCTTCACTCAAAGACACTCAAGTATCTTTGACAGTGTATATATAGATGTATTATATATAAGAGACAAATGTTATTCCTTCAGTATACTGGCATTACTAAATTTGGCTCAATGCTTACATATATGTGTAAAAAGCAAATGTACGAGCTGTGATAACTGTTTCTGATAGAATGAAGAGTAGACTGATATATGAAATATTCCTTTATTGGGTGAGAAAATCAAACCATGTCATAACTGCTTTAAGTCACACAGAATAGATATCAGAGCCTTAAACAGGCTGACTTCTGCTAAATGGGTCGAACTGGGCAGAAAGTATCCAAACACATAACATCCTTATTGAATATGATGTAACACTATAGATCAACTTACCTCAGAATATATAAAGCATATAAACAATTACAGCAATATGATGCAACAAACACAGCAGTGCTACTAATCCAAAATACTCAAAGCTTCACAGAACTGAAACAAACATTTATTTTTAGGTCCATTCTGCTGCTGATACATACTTTAGGTTTCTGAATATTAAACTTGTTGCTGCCTTTCATAGTGTGTAACCTGAAGGCCGTGAGTACTTTCTCCCACACTGAAAACACTGGAATGATACAATTATTTGAACATTACCTAATAAGACTGATTCAGGACAGACAATTAGTTATTTTAAACTTTTCTAGCAGTCCTTCACAAACAGGGAACAGTCTGTCTATTCTCTCCATCTGTCAGCTGCTGCTGGCTCTTCCTCCTCCTCTTCCTCACACACTGCTGAGTTTGTCCTGGTGGATCATCAGGGGTGCAAAGCCTCACAGATGATGTGCAGCAGTGGGTCCCTCTGTCTGTCCTCGTTCTGGACACTTGCAGTTGTCACACATGGAAATCAAATGTGTGAGAAGCTGCAGGATTCAAACACAAGTGTAACTTATAAATACATGTTCATACTTTTATTCCACAATCAGAGAGAAAGAAACAGAGAGCGAGTGCAGGACAGACAGACAGGTGACAGCCTCAGGTGTACACACTGCTACAAACAGGAGGATTTAGTGTTTGTGTTAAATTCAAATTCAAATTTTATTTGTCATGTACACAGTCATACACAGTACGATATGTAGTGAAATGCTTGGACAACTGCTCGTGACCTAAAGAAAACAAAAAAGGAAAAGGCTATGAATAAGATAGGAAATAAATATGAAAAATTAAAAAGGGTAAATTTAACTAGGAAGGAATAAAATATAAATTAAGGTTAAAAATGAAATAACTGTACAACACAAATTAGAATGAAGGGTAAATTTAACTGGGAAGAATAAGATAAAGATAAATATATAAATTAAAGTTGAAAATAAAATAACTGTACAACAAAATACACAATACACAATATAGAACTATATAAGAATGTATGAAGGAATCTAAATATAAATAAATATATACACAATAACAGCAGCTGTACAAGTATTAACCGGAAATGAAGAATATAGTGACCAGTGTTGTGCAAAACCAAAGTCCAGAAAGTCCAGTGTGTGTGTAAGAACCATATGTGTGGGTCAGTACTGTGTGGTGGTGTGATTGAGAGACCGTATCGCCTGCGGGAAGAAGCTCCTCCTCAGTCTCTCTGTGTTGGTCTTCAGGGAGCGGAATCGCTTTCCTGACCTCAACAGAGAGAACAGTCTGTTGTTGGGATGGCTGAGGTCCTTCACGATCTTCCTGGCCTTGGTCCAGCACCGCCTGCTGTAGATTGAGTGCAGGTCAGGGAGCTCGGAGCGGATGGTGCGCTCAGCTGACCGCACAACCCTCTGTAGAGCTCGTCTGTCCTGCATGGTGCTGTTCCCGAACCAGGTTAAGATGTTTCCCGCCAGGATGCTCTCTATGGTGCACGAGTAAAAGTTCCTGAGCACCTTGGAGGGCAGTTGGAAGTCTCTCAAGCGTCTGAGGTGGTAGAGACGCTGTCGGGCCTTTTTCACCACGGTGTTGATGTGACAGGACCATGACAGGTCCTGCGTGATGTGAACTCCGAGGTATTTGAAGCTGTCCACTCTCTCCACTGGGCACTCGTTGATGACGGGGGTCTGGTAGTTCCTCTCCTGCTTAGTGCTGAAGTCCACTATCAGCTCATTTGTCTTACTGACGTTTAGAAGGAGGTTGTTCCTCTGGCACCAGTTCTCCAGATTCCTAATCTCCTTCAGGTAGGCCGTCTCGTTGTTATCAGAGATCAGGCCCACCACGACGGTGTCGTCAGCAAACTTGATGATGGTGGTGGAGCTGGTAGTGGCCACACAGTCATATGTGTACAAAGAGTACAGCAGGGGGCTCAGAACACACCCCTGGGGGGCTCCAGTGCTGAGAGTGGTGGAGGCTGAGACATGTCCGCCCATCCTTACTGCCTGTGGTCTGCCAGTTAGGAAGTTGGAGATCCACTGACACATAGATGAGCTGAGTCCCAGATGCTCCAGCTTGGTGGTGAGTGTGGAGGGAATTATGGTGTTAAATGCAGAGCTGTAGTCTATGAAGAGCATTTTAACATAATTCCCCCTTCTAGTGTCCAAGTGAGTGAGTGATGTGTGGAGGAGATGAGAGATGGCATCGTCTGTGGAACGATTTGGACGGTAAGCGAACTGTAGTGGGTCCAGTGTGTCTGGTAGTGAAGAAATGATGAAGTCTCTGACCAGGCGTTCAAAGCACTTCATCACTACTGAGGTGAGGGCTACAGGGCGATAGTCATTGAGAGAAGCAGGGTGGGGTTTCTTCGGGACAGGAACAATGATGGACTCTTTGAAGCATGTGGGGATCACCGACTGAGATAAAGAGATGTTGAATATCTCAGTGAACACAGGAGCTAGCTGGTATGCGCAGTCTCTGAGGATACGACCTGGGATGCCGTCTGGTCCTGCTGCTTTCCTGGTGTTCGCTCTCTTGAAGGCTCTCCTTACTTCATGCTCGGAGATGACGAGCACGTTTCCGGTGCTGGCAGTATCTTCCTGTCTGCAGCCGTTAGCGCCGCTAACACTAGCATTGTTGGAGACCTTAGCTGCAGCCTCGAAGCGAGCATAGAAAGTGTTCAGCTAGTCTGCCAGAGTCACGGCCGCGTTCGTCATACCGGTTGTTGGTGCTTTATAGTCCGTTATTGTCCTTAGTCCCCGCCACAGGCTCCTAGAGTCACTCTGTTGGAGTTGTGACTCTAGTTTCCTCCCGTAGCGCTGCTTCGCCTCTTTCACCGCCCTCCGCACGTTATATGACGCGGCTTTGTACGGGTCCATGTCCCCCGTTGTGAGTCCCGTGTTGTAGGCAGCGGTGCGGGATCTCAGAGCGTTGCGGATGGTTTTATCCACCCACGGCTTCTGGTTGGGAAACGTTGTGATAGTCTTTGTCTCCACGGTATCATCCGCTAGTTTCCCGATGAATCCCACAACCGCTTCCGTAAACACGTTGACGTCATCGTCGGAGCTGTTTCTGAACATGCCCCAGTCTGCGTCATCGAGTGCGTCCTGTAACGCGGCCACCGATTGATCCGTCCAGCGCGCGACCTTCCTCTGAACCGGAACTTCCTGTTTCAGCCTTTGTTTGTATTTTGGCATGAGGAAGATGGCGGCGTGATCAGATTTGCCAAACGGAGGGCGGGATTGTGCCTTGTAGCCGTCCTTGACCGTAGTGTAGCAGTGGTCCAGTGTCCTTTCACCCCTGGTGGGGCAGGTGATGTGTTGATAAAAGTTCGGCGCTGCGCGTTTGAGGTTGGCGCTATTAAAGTCCCCCGTCACAATAAGCGCAGCGTCCCGGTGTTGTGTCTGGTGCTGTGTGAGTGCCTCATGCAGCTCGCATAAGGCGGTGACCGTGTCCGCTTGTGGTGGAATATAAACGGCACTTACAATGACCGATGTAAATTCCCGAGGTAGATAAAAAGGACGACACATGATGGACAGTAGTTCCAGATTTGGTGTGCAGGAGCATGTGAGAGGAACAACGTTCGCACTGTTGCACCAGTTGTTGTTCACCATTAAACACACGCCGCCTCCCCTTGACTTCCCCGAGTCCCGTGTTCTGTCCATGCGGTGAACCGAGAAGAACTCGGCCGGCTGGATGGCGTGGTCCGGCACCGCTGGGTTCAGCCATGTCTCGGTGAAGCAGAGGAGATTGCAGTCCCGAATGTCTCTCTGGAACTTTATCCTGGCCCTGAGGTCGTCAAGCTTGTTCTCCAGTGACTGGACGTTGGCGAGCAGGATGCTAGGCAGAGGTGTGCGGTGTGCACGAGCTCTCAGCCTGTTCCTGACGCCGGCTCGCTTCCCTCTAGGCCGCCGCCGCTTCCCTTTGTTCTCCCTCGAGATCTCGAGTGCTAAACAAGAAGAGTTCCCAGATGGTGCAGTGGACACATGTGTGACTCCTGTGATTAAAGCATCTTTCTTTCAGCTTAAGGAGTGAACCGTCAGCTCGTTCAAACACACGTTAAAGTCCGTTTGGCTCGACACCACCGAACAGAGGCAGCAATATAACATAGCTAACATTAACAGTGCAGTGAATCCTGCTTGTGTCGTGATATTCAGGACTGCAAACCGAGCAGCATCACTGACTTTCAGCTTGTTGTGTTTTTGGATATTTTACTGACTTTAATTCTCCACAAAATCATCACATTCTCTGTAAGATTAAGGTCGACTATTGTATTATTATATTTTAAAGGCTTTAAAAGCAAGTAAAAGCTGAATGTACAAACATCGCTAATGTCACATAACTTTGCCGGCATGTGGCCAACAGTATTAAACATTTGCACATAAATAAGTGACATAATATTCAGTACTTACTTTTGAAGGTGTACTCTTCGGCCGCTCCGCTTCTGCCGTCTGCGGCAAAATTATCCACACCGACTGCCGTGCTATGAATTGTGGGATATGTTAGGCCACGAAGTCTACACTGCCACAGCCTTAAAATTCAGGGAAATGAAGGACGCATTTGAGGGCCGCATTTCGAGCAACCTTTGAATTGGGACAGCCTTCGGCGTGCCACTGTGACGTAATCGGCCTTAAAATGCAGCCTTTAAGGCTGCAGACCCTGAATTGGGATACAGCTTTTGCCTTTACATATCCAGCACTCTCAGATATATGTTGACAGCTTTTAACAAGTTCATTGGGCTGCCCCTTGGTGTACTGTGCAAAATAATGCAGGCAGTCGCCAGCCTCGCCAGTCTTTGCTTCTATGACCTGTTCAAACAAGCGCATAAAAGCCTCAAAATGTAAAGGATCGCCATCAAAGGTTTGAATCTCCCTTTTGGGCAGGAAAGAAAGACTTTGCTGATGGACCAACATACAAGTTAATTTATTTTGTTTTTCCATAATGGACAACAGATTTTCATTGGCTACTGGATGGCAAAGGTGGAATTGGTCTAAAAGCATCAGAAGGCCCCATAAGAGTGGGTGCAGGCCTTTCCCCTTTCATATTCTGTTGCACTGTTTTTACTTGAAGCTCTGCATTCGCAGTGATTGCATTTCCTTTTGTAAGCATCTGTGGAACAAAAGTCTCTGCATCCGCATTAAGAATTTCAAGGCTGTTTCCTTTTGTTTTAAAATATGATTCCATTCCATTAGATCCACTGGATCCACTATGCGAAACAACACTTCCCATAGTGGATCCAGTTCTCAGCACGTTCATCTTTGCAACAGTTGCAGCTATATCTGCTTCAAGCTGAAGGTGTTCTTTCTTTCTCCTCAATTGCTCCTCCTGTTCTTCAACAGAGTGTTTTTCTTTCAGCATATGTTGACGTGCGAGCAAGGCGGCCATTTCAGCTTCTGCCCTGAGACGTACAGATGAAGTAGATGATACTCTTGAGTTTGACCTACTGCCTTGATTTGACACACTGTCAGATGCCAACACATCATCATTAACATCATTCTGGGGATTAAGAGATGATTGAGGTTCTTTTCCAGTGTGCTCTTGCACCTCCACTTCTCCTCCCAGGGAAGTTTCCTGTGACTGTGCTTTGTCAGATGATGGCCTCCCTGAATGTTTGTTTGTGTCACGGGTCTGGGTCCGTTGGACCCAGTATGTGGAGTTTCATGTTTTTGTTATTCCATGTTTGAGGTTATTATGTTTTGGTTTTAGTTTGCATCAGGGATTGTTTTCTTGTTCTCTTGTTGTGTTGATGATGATTATGATGTTTATTATTTGAGTTTCATGTTTAAGGATTTGTTCTCGGTTGTATCTCACGTTTAGTTTAGTTCAGGTTCCATGTGTCATTCTGTCTGTCTCTCAGTGTCAGGTCTGCGTCTTGGTGTGGTGTTCTCATTTCCTGTTTTATTGTGAAGGTCTGGGTCTCATGTGAGTGTGTTCACATGAGACCTGTGTCCTGTCTCGTCTTGTTGATCATTCCCAGCTGTGTCCACCACCTGTGTGTAATTCCCCTGTGTTTCTCTGGGTGTATTTAAGTCATGTCCTCCGTCATTGTAGTTGCTGGTCCGTCTGTGTTTCCACCCTGCTTCATCTGTGTGTTTCCCTGCAGTCAACCATCATCTGTTTCCGCCCGCTCTCATTCATGTCCAGGTTCGTGTTCTGTAGTTAGTTTGTTCCCAGTTTAGTTTAGTCATTGCTCCGTTCGCCGTTTGTCCATTTCCTTTTTGTGTTTAATAAACCACCCTCACACCCATACAAGTGCCTGCGTTTGGATCCTCCTTTATTTTCCACACAGCTCATCTCACTCGCCGTGACAGTTTGTTTCAGAAAGCCATATCTTAACATCCTCCATAAACCCTTTATTGTATTTAGCAATGCTTGAGAACCTCTCACAACACTTTTCCTTACCTTACACTGGATACGAATAAAATTCCCTCAGTATGGAAATCAGCTTTTGTTATTCCACTATTAAAAGGGGGCGACCCAGCAGTGTTAACTAATTACAGACCAATATCTAATCTATCTGTGCTGGCCAGAGTTCTTGAAGCTCTTGTGTGTGAGCAGTTAAAGGAGTTTTTACACATCAGTGCCATTTTATCTGAATATCAATCAGGCTTTAGGAAGAATCACAGTACTATCACAGCTGCAATTAGAGTGGTAAATGATATTACTATTGCACTTGATAAAAAACAACACTGTGCATCCCTTTTTGTCGATTTGTCAAAAGCATTTGACACTGTTGATCATTGTATTTTAAAACTTAGACTCTTCCAGTCAGGACTCTCTGAGAGAGCAGTGGCATGGTTCTCAAACTACCTCAGTAACAGGACTCGGTGCAATAAATCTGACGGTCTATGTTCTGACTTTGTTACAGTGCACAACGGAGTGCCACAGGGTTCTGTATTAGGTCCCCTTCTATTTATCATTTATGTAAACAATCTTAGTCTACATGTGCCAGATGCAAACTTGCACTTCTATGCTGATGATACAGTTATTTACAGCTATGGTTCAACTCTTGTCCAAGCCATTGACTCCTTGCAGAAAGCCTTTTTTGCTGTCCAGCACTCATTACTTCAGGTTAAACTTGTTCTCAACGCAGACAAAACAAAGCTCATGTTGTTTTCTAAATCAAGGAGACGAGCCCAAACAATCCCATCAGTAACCACTCTTGAAGGTAATAAAATAGAGTTGGTTCACACCTATAAATATCTGGGAATCTTAATTGATGACTCGCTTACCTTCAAACCACATGTAGAGAATCTTGTGAAAAACCTGAAGTTAAAACTGAGATTTTATTTTCAAAATAAGTTGTGTTTTTCTTTTAATACAAAGAAGCGGCTTGTTGCTGCAACATTCTTGCCTGTGCTGGATTATGGTGATATTCTATATATGAATGCTTCTGCTCAATGTCTTCGAATGGTTGATTCTGTGTATCATGCTTCTCTGAGGTTCATCACTAACCGTAAATTTCAGACTCACCACTGTGAGTTATACTCTCAGGTAGGATGGCCTGCTTTGGTAACGGAGGAACTCTCATTTATACAGTTTTATGTATAAGGCGATACTTGGGTTGCTGCCTTCTTATATATGTTCCCTGCTTGTAATGAAACATGCTGGTCGGTATTCTCTTCGTCCGCATGGCTACTTGTTGCTTTCTGTTCCATTTGCCCTAACTGAACTTGGTAAAAGAGCTTTTGTCCATTTAGCACCCTTGGATTGGAACAAACTGCAGAAGGAATGGAAAATGACTGAATTCATTTCATTAAGTGCTTTTAAATCTAAACTACGGATCCTTGAGGCCAAGTTCATAACATGCAACTGTTTCAATTAGATTGATTGTCATTTTAACTGACTTTATTATTTTTATTCGAATTTTATTGAATTTTATTTTATTTTATTTTATTTGTATTCTTTCACTTATTGTTGCATGTGTGTTGTTGCTGCCTGTGTTTGAGTAATTTCTGTAACTGTGAGACATCTGCTGCTGCCTATCTTGGCCAGGTCTCCCTTGAAAAAGAGGTTTTTAATCTCAATGGGATCTTCCTGGTTAAGGTTAATAATAATTAATAATAATAATAATAATATTAATATTAATAATAATAATAATAATAATAATAATAATAATAATATACTGTTATTCACTTTGCATAACTCTGTATGTTTCTGTTTTATTCAGAGGGGGGATCACTTGCTGTGTGATTCCTACATGTGTACTTGTCCTAGCACAGTGGCTGTGTAGAGAAACCAAAGTGAGTTCATGATGTTCTCCCATAGAAATGTATATGTTTAAAAGACAGTTTACAGTGTACTTTATTGCCAGGTGAACTGCGAAATTGTGGGATATAAACAATGTGTTTCTTTGTTTTGTTTTCTCTTTTTATGTATTTGTTTCTTGACAGGTCACTACTGTTGTCTATACTGTTTGAATTTAATGTGTACATATGATAGTTACTGTTGTCTCAGACCCTGAAAGACAGTTTTAGGCTGAGCCAGTGGATAAGTTAAATTTTGCCGTTTTCACTCAAAACTATAGAATTAAAACTGTACTCCTCCGAGTACAGTCGGAGAATAAAAAAGCCCATAAAAGAGTATTTCCTGTGTCCTGTCTCATTCCCCATGACCGGGCCACATTTATTTTGTAGATAAAGTATGGTGACAGGACAGTAAGTCTTGGGCTTGAGTCCCAGTTACACAAAGCCCTTCAGATATTGCATTTCGTGCTGATACTAGAGATGGCACGATACCACTTTTTTATGTCCGATACGATACCATAAATTTGGATATCTGCCGATACCGATATGAAACCGATATAGCAGGGCTCTAGACTAACTTTTTGACATGGGCGCACCAGTACGCCTAACTTTAAAAATTTAGGCGTACCGGCACAAAAGTTAGGCGCACTCAAATTTTTCAACCGCATCGCTTAACACCGCAGTTTTACATGTGCACTTTCTTTGGGGGGGGAAGTCCATACAGACAATATTAATTTCTAAATTATTAACTAACAAACTTGTGCTTAAAGTGCTTTCTCAATATTGTAGAAAATGTTAAAAACTTAATCATCATCTTGGCCTCCTCTGACGACCTGTTTGCTGCTGTCTGCTGCTGAAAGGCCGTGGGGAGAGGGGACACTTGGGCAGTGCATTTACTGCAGCATATAATGTGCTTTTTCAGCATTCAAATATTGATGGCACCGTGTCAGAGCACTGGCTATGAATTTCAGACAGATCAGGCCTTAACTTAACAAAAAAGTTATCAATAGTTCTTTTCATCTTTTCTTATTACCCACAGCTACAGTACATCCACTTCTCTCAGGCCTAGGCTGCTCACTAGGGCTGAGTATCATCACTGATTTCTATAATCCATTCAATTCCGGTTCTCAAAGTCCTGATTTGATTCAATTTAGCCTCAGACAGTCAGAAATATTATAATTCTGATCATTTATCAGTACTGATACACATGAGACTTCATCAGAATTGTGAAAATCACAGCAGATGCCTTTGTGTGAAAGTAACTGAGAATAAAACACAGGAAAACATGAAGGAGATTTTCCTGGTCTGGCTTTTTATAGCAGATAACCTTAAAAATATTCTGCAATTTTGCATAATTTTAAGAAATTTAAATTTCTTCAGTATTGAACAGCAGAAATTAGGCTTTCTTGTCCGAGGTCATTTAAGTGAAAAAAGAAAAAGCGCTGTAAACAACGCTAGACTGGTGGGTAATAAGCGAATGAATAATGCAGAAAACAGATTTGAGACGGGAAACTGTTCCTGAAGTACAGAGAGAGAGAGAGCTGTGCAGGAAGTGTGATTTTTATCGTGGTGGAAGCAAAACAGCAAAAGTCAGAGGGAATTCATGACGACATTGATCAAATGTGAAGCGCAGTTTGCTGCTTCTTTTGCTGCAGGCTCGGTGAATTTTGGTTGGAGAGAGGCAAAACCTGCAGCTCAGAATCAGCGCAAAAAGACGTAAACACAGCGCGGACCCGAAGAATCGCTAAGCTCCGACAGCGTGTAGTGTTCAGGCCGTCGGGTGAGAAAGCCGAGAAAGACGAAGCTGATTCTGATGTGTTGGGTCCGCTCCGTGTTTAGGTCTTTGTGTGGAATCCGTTAATGAATTGATATCGCTTTATTCAAGCTACTCACCTCTCTCTTCCACCTGCACTTTCAACTGGACCACGGCCAATCAGAGAGGTCCCGCCCCTGACTATCTCTGATTGGTTTAGTCCACGATAGGGGCATAATGTGTGTCTGTTGTTGACCACACGGAGAGTTACAGAGATTTTTTTGTTTTGTTACCGGAACAGTTGGTCGCACCTGTACGACCAAATATTTATTTTTAGTCGCACCACTGAAAAATTTGGTCGCATTCGCGACCAAATTGGTCGCACTCTAGAGCCCTGTATAGTGTGTTTTTTTTAATCAATAAAACTTTTTTTTAATATCTTGCTGCTTTTTGTATAAGTTCATACACAAGTTAAAAAAACAAAACACTAAAGCTATTCTGTTATACCTGTATGCAAAAAATACACTGCACCCAAAATATTTCATAGTTCAGCAATACTGATCAATCTAATAAACTTAAACCTACTCCATCCTCCCTATTCTGGTATTTTAAAGAGTAAGCAACCTAACTAATAGGGTCCTAAAACTCCCAGCAAAAAAAAAAAAAAAAAAAAAAAGGGAACCACCCACCCTCCACCTCATGATGCTTAATCAACGTAATCAACTTGATGCGGTGTGGGGGAGAAAATGCACCGAAATCAATTAATTTTGAAGAATAATTAAATTTCTTCAACAGAATTGCAGACTGCACAGATCGCACCTTCCCAACGGAAAAAGTACTATAGCTTACTAGGGTATATTAGACTTAACAGTTACTATATACAATAATGGACTTCTATACATTTTACATCAGATTAAAACTTTGGGTGTAAGATTCAGATAAATATTTATTAAAAGCTAGACATTTTAAATGAGAATAAGAAAGAAAAGTATGTCTTTGTGCCCCCCTTTTCACTGTTAATGCCCTATCGGCCCCCCTGGCTGAACTTTGTTAGATCCGCCCCTGCACAGTTACCAGCCGTCAGCTACGTAGAAAAAGATCCTGGTGTAGAAAGTAATAATAAATCCATTCTAACAACAGCTTAAGCTTAAACGTGCTGCTGTTGTTCAGCCACTGGTTTCCTCTTTCTGGTGCGAAGTGGGCAATAAACAAACAAGAGAGACGGACTTCGCGACAGAAAAACCGATCAGCTGATCATTGATCAGTTTCATGATTGAAGTAGCAGCAGGAGAGGGAGGGAGAGAGAAGAGGCAGTCGCTCCATATATTGGTTGTTAAGCTTAACGCGGGAATGCTTTATAAACATTCAGAGATGAACTTACACACTTGCTTTACTTCTCTCTGGGATAACTTCCTCAGAGATGAAATGCCGGATTGCTAGCCAGGCTGCAAATATGCACAGCCGCTCTATCACGTGATGCATATTGCTCCAACGTGCTACGGTTATGAGCAGAGTTACACCATGTCGCAAGTTTTGTGAGGTGCTTTTTTGATATTCAATGGATCGGATTACATTTTTTATTTCCCTCCGATATCCGATCCAGTAATTTACGTCAGTATCAGACCGATACGATACGTAATATCGGATCGTCCATCTCTAGTGTGTACACCTGTGACCATGAGCGCGCTTGTATTTAAAAGGTTCCTTCATGTAATGATCTGCTAGAGGGTGTGGGGAGCCATAGCCTCGTCCTCCAGGGCTTGAAGCAGATATGGAGGAGATCAAGACTCCAGACATCCAGAGGCCCTCAGAACACAAGAGACCAAGGAAGACCAACAGAGGGGCAGCCGCGCCACTAACCCAGAAAGAGCTGAGGAGAGCCCTGGGGCCTCACATCGAGCACATCTACTGCGGGTGTGGTGCCTTTTATCGGACCCGGAGTTAGCAACATCCCCCAAAAACCCTAAGAGGAGAGTCCTGGCCCCTAGCCCTGCCAGTGTAGCAGAAATGATGAAGGATGATGATGGCAGCAGCAGCCGTTCTTCTCTGCGTGAGTAGCTTAATATTCGTGTGTAATTTACGTTGAGTAGGCTAACCACGTTATTACATTAATGCATGTAAGTTCCAAAAAGGCTAAAATGACCAAAGAAAAAGTGGAAAACAGTTAAACATAACATTGTTGGACAAAGTTTGTGTTTTTTCCATTGTTTAAGCACTGCTTCCAGCCAAGAGTGATGCCATAAATCCCCTATAGCTGCAGAAAAGGCTAACATTGTTATCTTTTTACAAAAAAACAGCTGAACATGAGAGGTTTTTGGACCAATTTTGTGTTCTCCATTCTTTAAGCACCGGTTTGAGCACCGTTTAAGCACCGGCACCGTTTCAAAAGTATCGATTTGGCGGATAAAACCTAAACGATACCCATCCCTAGCTAGGATGCTAGGCGCAGTGTTGAGCTTTTGTTACCTAGTGGCTACACAAGCCAGCAAGTACCAACGACCGGATTTGGTGTGTGGTAGTAACAGGTAAATGTGTATTTTTTTTAATTATTTGAATATATATATGAGTGCTTGTGTATAAATACACAAACAATACACATATGCTTTCAATGTGTAATTTGAGTGATCTAGGTAGCTCTGTTAAGGAAGTTCAGTTAATGCTAGAAATGTGTTCTGGAGTTTGTACGTGCTTTGTCTCTAGGGACCACCGCACATATTTATATTGAATTGAATTGAATTGAATGAATGCTTTATTGGCCATATGCAGGTTGCCCCGCAGAGGAATAGGACCCCCGACTTGCACACACAACAAAGACATCACATGGGAATACAGTCGGAGATCAGCAGCGTTACAGAAAAAAAAACACTGAAAAAGTACACAACAATGGGAAAAGTACAAGAGGAAAAAAAGAGACCTCTTCTCACGCTGGGCACCTATGGGAGGACAGCATGAGAACAGGAAACAAAAAAAACTCCTCTACACAGAGCGCACATAAATGTCCACATTACAACATTGGAGCACGTGACAAGCCACAGGGGTTGGGTAGGGGGTGAGGAGTAATCTGAAGGAACACAGCAGTCGTCCTACACAGCGCTACCATTCCAGCGCGGCACACAGACCCGCCATCTTCCCCCACAGGAAACAAGCATCGAAGGCGTTTGGAAAGGGAGGGGGATGAGTGCGTGCTTATCAGTGTAAGTGTATGTGTGTGCGTGTCCAGAGTTCAGCTGAGACGGTGTCCTTCGCTCAATCAGGCTAAGTAAACAGTCTGCTAGCCAACCCAGGTGGCCTTGCATGGGATGGGAAGAATAGTCATCACACAGTCGTTATCAGGGAGTTGTTTTGGTCGGCTCCAGCCTTGGGCCTGAGCAGCTGGCGCCGTGGTGTCCATATGTTGAATATTGTTGATTTCTCCTTTATGCGAGCAGCTCCGAATTTAGCACTCTAACACTGGTCTCTCGATCTCGAACTTCTGTTCGGTGGTGTTGTCATTCATTTGATTCTGAGACCCCACAACTGCAGTGAGCCATTCTGTGATGTGATCTAACTTTCGCTCAAGGGTCTCATTTTGAGCAGGCCTCTCTCTGATGTATCCCATCATACGCTCAATGTTGTTATTTTGAGTCTTCACGGCAGCTGTAAGCGTCTCCAAGGTGTTAACCATGGTGCGTTCGTTGTGAGAGGTCGCGCCTCGTCCCATCGCTTCGATTCCAGCGGGCAGCCTTGGGGGGGTTTGAACAGCTGGTTCCGCTCTCTTATTTCTCCGATAAGTCAGGGCCAAGCCAGCTCCAATCAGCAAGAACCCTGTTATCATGGTTCCGAATAGATAGATATCTTCAGCGTCCTCGATCGACATGACCCTCCAGTTACGCCACCCGTCCATCGTGTATCCGGCAGGGAAAGTCCCTCCAGGGCACTCAGGCTCTCCCGAGCCCAGACTTCTTGTTGAGAAAAGGGTGTCAATAGCATTCAGAGACCAGTTGATCAAATCCATAATTCTGTTTTAGGTTTTAGAGAACGACAGTGAGAGACTGTTCGAGGTAAAGTAATACACACGAGACAAGACAAGGACACAAGAGGCTAAGCAGGGAAGATAAGGGGAAGGAGGAGAGGAGAAAAAGTGCGACCGCCTTCGCCAAGAGCCAGAAGAGAAGATATATAAACATATATAAATAAAACCACTTTTTTTTCTATATTAGTAATTCCTTTTGTGCATAATTTTATATTGTTGTTAATAATAAATTAACTAAAGCAACAAAACAACCTAAAGAGCCGGTTCGGAGTTGAAAGAGCCGGCTCTTTTTAGTGAGCCGAGTCGAAAGAGCCGGTTCTCTAAAAAGAGCCGGAAATCCCATCAATAGAGATAAGTAACAGAGAAAAAAAACAAACCAAACTTGTTGTATGGTGAGGTGTTCTTTAGAAAACTTCCTTTCTTTGTGGAAATGACAACATCAAAGTTCTCAGTTTGAGGTTTTCTAGAGGAGAAACCTGAAACTGAGATAACCATGTATCGTGAGGCCAAACAGACTTTTTCGTCTGTATTGCTGAAAGACAATAGCCTTTCAAACTTCAAAATAATATTTATGCATACAATAAAGATTTTGACCCATTGCTCAGATGAGACCTCTCTCTGCAAAATGTTTCTCTTTATTTTGTAGATAAATTATGGTGACAGGACAGTAAGTCTTGGGCTTGAGTCCCAGTTACACGAAGCCCTTCAGATATTACGTTTCATGCCGATACCCTGTGTTATTGCAGGTAAGCAACAGAAATGTTTCTTTTCTACATTTATGGTTTCTTAGACAATCTTGGGCAAAATGATTGTTTTACACCACTTTCCACTTTGATTTCAGCAGAAATAATTAAACATTTTTCTTCTCCACTTTATGGATGATATTTCAGTTTAAGTGAGTTACTGTTTGTCTTTCAGTGTTGATGATCATCTATTTCTGGCAGAAGAGACTCACTGTTGAGATGAATAAGCTCTGACCACTGATCGGCCTGAGTGTTCTTGGGAAGTTTACTGTTTGTTTGTTCAGTTCATGAAGTTAAGCAAAATTATTACAAAGCTTTTTAGGAACTGAAACTATTTTTCTTTGTAGTTTCCATTTTCAGATGCTTTGGTTCTTCTTCATAAACAGGCAAAATAAACTTTTATTTCACGCTAAATATTGTATTGAGGTGATCCCTGGTGGCTAAAATGAATTTGGAGGTTTTTCGCCTCACAGGATTTGAGGTAATAAAATAATCACCATAATTTAAAAATCACATAAACTCTTTTCTTTCAAACCTATGTTTGCATTATTATAAGCGGGAGAGCACTAAACTGTGAAGTGATTTTAGATTACAATGAAGGTAAGGCAGATGAATGATATATCTAAGATAGTAGATAGTGGTGTCCTTACATAATTTTCAAAACATTACAAAAACAGTACACTGTCAAAAAAATCACCAAAACCATTGCAATGCTTTCTTCTATGTTGTTAAGATAGAAGGAGCACTTTGAGGCTTCATAAATGTAGAAAATGAGAAAGAGGAGGACAGATGGAGGGCAGTTAATGAGTTTCAAAGTGCAGAGGATTAGTAAGGAGGAAGTGAGGGTAGAAGAAGAGTGGAGAAGTGAAGAAGAAGTGTCCCGGTGCCAAATTTAAAGAACAAGGGTTATGTGCAGAGCTGTGATAACTACCGAGAGTTAAATCTGTTAATGCTGTTGAAGTCAGGAGTGACAGAAGTATGTGATGTTGATACACTGAGGACAGTAAGACAGTAGTGAGGTGTGCAGTAGGAGTGACAGATGGGTACAAAGTTGGGGTGGGATTACATCAAGCATTAGTGCTGAGCCCCTTCTTATTTACAATAGTGATGGATAGTTTTTACAGATGAGGTCAGGCAGAAGTCTCCATGGACTACGATGTTCACAGGTGACTATGTGATATGTAGGGAGGTAGTGAATGCAGATGAGTTTACTGTAAATACCTGGGGTCAACCATCCAAAGCAATGAACAGTGTACAAGAGAGATGAAGAGTGTAGGGTAAAGTTACAATGCTTGAAAAGGCCATAAAAGTGACCGGGTGAATATATTTCCTACCCATTCATTGAAATACCCCTCACATAACATGCGTACAAACTAAAAAGAAGTAGACATACGATATGACTCACACCTGTTTTATCATTAAAGAAAAGATATTGCTCCTACATCCCAGCCGAGAAATGCTACAACAGTGCATTGGGAGGCAGCTGGAGATGGGGAGGCAGTGGGCAATGGCCATACAAACATTGGCAGCAGGCCAGTGGTTCATTTCTTGTCCAGCGATCCAACTAGTCATCATACTGGGCTGTTTGGATGAAAAAGGAAAAAAGGGCCGATTGTTTTGTCCAGCCCTGAGGTCGACCATGGTTGGTTGTCACACTTTGTACTCTTACATACATTGGTGATCACTGAAACATTATTCAATAGCAAATCCTGAAATTACAGTTTAAGTTGCCCTTTAAGACCTACCATAGAACCAAGTCCGCCACAGCTTATATTTTTACATGTTGTAGTGCCATTTTTGGGAGCATTTCAAGTTGCTATACATCAGTACAACCATTAGAGCCTACATTTTAATAATATGTATGCATTAAGTGCATAGAAATTACATAAAGTGCAAGAAAGTGCAATAAACTACAAAAAAATTGAAAATCATTTTTGTTTTTTTAACATATTTCTACTTAGAGAAATTTAAGAGGCTTATCCCTCAACTGTAAATACAAAAAAGTTGCACAAAATAGTTTCCCACCACAGGAAATTTATTTTTAGTGTCTTCATAGTTTTATTTTTGAAATACACTAATTTTTATATACTGCAGGAAAAACGAAAATAAATATTATAATGCAAATTTGCAAAAACGCAGCATATGCATCAAAATAAACTATTTCCAGCAGTGCTATTTTAGTTCTAAGCATCCCAGAAACGACACAGAAAGTCATAAAGTCAAACATAACTTTTAAAAACACCAGTATAGGCTCATGAGGCCCTGATGGTAAAAAAGAAAAGAAAAAGAAAAAAAAAAAAAAAAACTAGATTTCCGTGAAAATGACATCACTTTCGGTTTCGGGCAAGTAATGGTGGACATGCAAAAGTTCACGCTGACGTCTATTCTAACGTAGGAAGTGTTATGAACAGCTGATCGGATCGGCAAAGCGTGTTTCTGGAATATTATGTTTTTGTTGCTGCAAGCGCTTTTTATGCAGTTTTTGTATAGCTTTATGTGGAAGGAAACCGTGACCTAGGAAAAGCCGATGGCATAAGATGTAAATGCAACTCCTCCGGTTTCATATGCAAAAAAAAATTATTGCGCTAGCTTACGTGGTTGCAGTTCTACAAGGATTTAGAAGTAGTTGCGCAAAACGGAGCGTGCCCACTCTGACCGGTTAATCTTAAATCTATAGTGTAACCTCTATAGCTCTGTCTATAGAAAGACTATCTATTCTTAAATCTATGATTAAAAAAAAAGAAAGAAATGTAAACTCCCCTAATCATGTAAACATGAGAAAACAAATTGCCTAGTAGCTCAGACCTGCTCTCCTTTTTCAGTCTTGATGCAAGTCCATCCAGGTAAAGGAAGTTTCCAGGATCTCCATTTTAAGGTTGCCAGTTTTGATCTAGCAACCTTGTGCTTCATTGAGAGTCACTGTCACGGCTGGGGCAGCAGTCGTGTGGTAGAATAAATGAGAACCCAAGATGCAGACGGTAATGGAGATGCAAGTGGAGGTTTATTTACAGTGAAAATAACAGAGGTGAGGGCAGAACTGAACATAACCCTAAACTGGGTAAACTAACAAACAAACCTGGAACATAAGGTCAGCGGGAGAAACTCAGAGATGGCAGATGAGAAAGGCTGGACAGAGAGACGCAGAGAAACATAGTGGAGGAGCACAGGCAGACACACACTATACACACCAGGTAATCAGGAAATGGCACACAGGAAGGGAACCCAGCTGGAACTAATGGGCATAACGAGACACAAACCTACAAAGTAAAACAGGAAACTCACAGACTGTTTTACAACACAAACTCGGGGATACAAACAGAGTACAGAGGACAGACACAGGTAGGGCTGATAAAAACACTCAAGCACTAAACACAAGAACCAAACCCTAAGAACTAATACCAAAATCAGAATTAACACAAAACACAAGGTGATACCAAAAGGAAACAAAAAAAGCTGGGTCAAAATGACCCAGGACCATGACAGTCACACAGTCCAGTTATAACAGCTGTGTAGCCCTGGATGGGCGGGTGCACAGTCTTGTCCTTGGATCGGCTATTGGTATATCAGTACATCACCACAAACATTTCTGGCAATAAAGAAAGAAAAAAATGTCACTGCTTTTACATGCTTACCTGCAAAACATATTCTATTGGTTCCATCTTTCAGTGGCCTCTGTCAGCTCTTGTTCTACTCTTTAAATTAGTGTAGTTGTCAGCCTGGACTCCTCTTACTACACATTATCATAATTCGCTTAAGAGTCATTGCGAAGATGACACCTGAATATGAATGGCTCACATTGCTAGGCAGAGATGACCATTAATGCTGTTGCATCAATTCAATTCAATTTTATTCAATTCTATTTATATAGCGCCAAATCACAACAAAAGTGACATCAAGGCACTTTATATTGTACAGTACATACAGAGAAAAACCCAACAATCATATGACCCCCTGTGAGCAAGGAAAAACTCCCTTTTGACAGGAAGAAACCTCTGGCAGAACCAGGCTCAGGGAGGGGCGGGGCCATCTGCTGCGACCGGTTGGGATGAGAGAAGGAAGACAGGATGAAAGACATGCTGTGGAAAAGAGACAGAGATTAATAACAGATATGATTCAATGCAGAGAGGTCTATTAACACATAGTGAGTGAGAAAGGTGACTGGAAAGGAAAAACTCAATGCATCATGGGAATCCCCCAGCAGCCTACATCTTTTGCAGCATAACTAAGGGAGGATTCAGGGTCACCTGGTCCAGCCCTAACTATATGCTTTAGCAAAAAGGAAAGATTTAAGCCTAATCTTGAAAGTAGAGATAGTGTCTGTCTCCTGAATCCAAACTGGAAGCTGGTTCCACAGAAGAGGGGCCTGAAAACTGAAGGCTCTCCCTCCCATTCTACTTTTAAATACTCTAGGAACAACAAGTAGGCCTGCAGAGCGAGAACGAAGTGCTCTAATAGGGTGATATGACCATTATCATTAAGATAAGATGGGGCCTGATTATTTAAGACCTTGTATGTGAGGAGCAGGATTTTGAATTCAATTCTGGATTTAACAGGAAGCCAATGAAGGGAAGCCAAAACAGGCTCTCTCTTTCTAGTCCCTGTCAGCATTCTTGCTGCAGCATTTTGGATTAGCTGAAGGCTTTTCAGCGGGTTTTTTGGACATCCTGATAATAATGAATTACAGTCGTCCAGCCTGGAAGTAATAAATGCATGAACTAGTTTTTCAGCGTCACTCTGAGACAGGATATTTCTAACTTTAGAGATGTTGCACAAATGGAAGAAAGCAGTCTTACATATTTGTTTAATATGTGCGTTGAAGGACATGTCCTGGTCAAAAATGACTCCAAGGTTCCTCACAGCGTTACTGGAGGCCAAGGTAATGCCATCCAGAGTTAGAATCTGGTTAGATACCATATTTCTAAGATTTTTAGGGCCGAGTACAATAACCTCAGTTTTATCTGAATTAAGAAGCAGAAAGTTAGCGGCCATCCAGGTCTTTATGTCTTTAAGACAATCCTGCAGTTTAACTAATTGGTGTGTGTGATCTGGCTTCACAGATAGATAGAGCTGGGTGTCATCAGCATAGCAGTGAAAATGTATGCTATGTTTTATAATGATACTGCCTAAGGGAAGCATGTAAATGTAAACAGAATTGGTCCTAGCTAGTGATACGCAAATCATGAACGAATCGTTCAGTACTCGAGAATCACTTTACTGACTCATGAATCGTGATTCACAAGCCCAACCAACTCACTGACTCATCCCTGTTGCTGTTAGCAGCAATGTATCTAGCTTATAATTAAAATTGTGGCGAAAACAACATCCAGTATCTTAACAAAAAAATTTCTCAGGACTCACTCACTCACCCCCTCCCTCCTGGCTCACAGTTTCTTCACCACTCAGAAAGCCAACAATTTAAGGAGAACATGCGGCTAAACATGTCACTCCTGGTCTGATTGGGGACCAGAGAAAACTACAGAGTCTGACACTGTTTTGGCAAAGTTCCACACAGATTCAATATTGATTTTAGTGACCTCCGATTAGCGTAACTGGGTGTCATTACTGCCGACGTCATTACTGCCTGCATTTAATTTTCCCTTTTCATAATGCCAGATGTGTTGCTTTCATCACTGCTGTCTGGGAAATCCCTGATACTACAAGTAGTCAACAATTTAAATTATTGTCTTGAGCAGTGAGCTGAGCTAGATGATGCTCAGAGTGAGGGTTGGGGTTAGGAAAGACAGTTGAATATGTTTATTGTGGGTCAATATTTTAAACTGGATCACTACTGTTAATCTTTGTTTGCAGAGTCTTTCTTTGACTCTTTGAATCATTTACACTATGAACTATGAACAAATTAAAAGTCTTAATAGTTCTTACATTCTGTTTGTTCCGTACATTAAAGCTGCTCTCGTATCTCAGACTCAGAGTGATGTGGTCGTTTGGAGTTTCTGTTAACAGATTTGGAAACATGTGATTGTGGTCTAGTGATTAGAGCTCAAATTTGAGAAGATCTCTCCAACTTATCCAAAGTACTATAGAACAGACCTGTCTTACAGCAACACTGTCAACATTAAACTCATATTGTTTCCACAGTGGTAGCACAGAGTGGGACATTTTCACAGTTGTATTATGACCAACACTTTGTTCAGACTAGCATCAGAAATAAGAATGAATCAAATTTTTGTTATTATATAACAATCTGGTGGTTTTTGTTAGAGTAGAAGAAGTCATATTTTCATATTTTGGTGGGTGATAATTTAACGGATGCCAGAAACATGAGAAAGTAACTTCCCAGAGCTGACACTGGATGTCGCCTTTGTTGTTCTGTCATTAGGACTTGTAGGAAGTTGTGTGTGTTTTGCAGGGATCAGTGGACCTGTGCTCAGCTGATGCAAAGTTCAAATTAGATAGAAACACATCGAATTAAAATATTCTGTCTTTATTAAAGTCATACAGTGTGTATCCTTTGACATCATAGTACAGATGAAAAAGCTCATTTGCTCTCACCTGACGTGGCTCTAAGGTGATAGTAGGTGGCGATCTGCCACCTACTGAGTTTCTCCAGTAGGTGGCAGATCACACAAATAAAAGACTGGCAAAGTCATCTCTTACAAAAGTAACACAGGTCTGTCGTGGTAATGGAAGTCAACAGTAACGCAGAACTATTATTCAGGTATGTTTCAGATTAATAAACCTCAGTGTGCACCTGGATGAACATTGTCGTCCTTCAGTGTGTAACAACTTACTGAAGGTTCAACAAACGCTTTCTCATTCGCTGAGTGCTGTCACTGTTTAGATTTTGTTCAGGTTCTGCTGTCACACTAAACTGTACAGACTTGAGAAGATGGCAGAAAGTGAAGAAAACAGCTGAGGGAAAATATTAATGATGTTAAATCCTAAAATTAAAATCGGATTTTTCTATTAACTGGGCGTGCTTCCTTCCACTTTCAACACTTCTCTTTTCAGCAGAGGCGCACTGCGCTTTTACGCACGAGTTTAGAGGCACTGTGTCTCAGAGCAGAGTGCCATGCAGACCCTCAGTGCATGACGGTGTCTCAGGCACAAGTATCACTGCTGCTACAAGATGATCCTGCTGCTCGCTCTGCTTTCTGTTCTCTGGGGAAAACTGGGTCTGTGCCAGGAGGAGGATGGAGGCTTTACCTTTGATGGAAACATCCGCCAATTCGCCATGACCTCCAACACGGTTTACATCGCCACAGAGGAGAAGCTCTACCAGCTGAGCCACGACCTGACTCTGATCAACAGTCTGACCCAGAGGGGAATAATAAAGACCGGAAACCAGCAGGATGATGTGCAGTTTCACCGGGTTTCTGACACAGCTGGGGGGAACGCAACTTTCAGCATCAACGTGTTGTTGCCTTTTACAAGCAATGACTCTCTGATCAGCTGCGGTGTGACTGACGATGACTGCAGTTACTGCGAGGTTCTGGACCTGAAGAACATCTCCAACCTTCTGTACAGAGAACACATCCAGGTGGGACCTCTGAAAAGCAGCAGCAGGTCAGTCAGCTTTCTGGTGGATGTGAAGAAGAAAACTCAGACTGACACTTACATTCTGACCGCGATCCAACAAAACAGAGAAAAGCCCGAAAACAACAAGTGTGGTATCAATCAGAAGACTATCAACCTTCAAAATACAGATAACAAACAAGGTGGAGGTATATTTTCTATAACTGATAGAGCTTCAGGCACACCTCAGATCACAAGTAAAGGTGATGTGGAGTTTGTTGACGGGTTTCAGCTTAATTCAACCATCTATCTGTTCTCCAACGCGCTCTCAGCTCAAACAAACAGAGTCCGTCTCATTTGGCTCAAAGGCGAAAAAAGCAAAACTGATACACTCAAGTCTCTGCGGGGCGCGACTCTCAGTGTCTCTGACGGTGACAGCAGCAGACTCGTGGCCTCCTCGGTCATCCCGGGGGAGCAGCCGGTGCTTTGGAGCGGCGTGTTCAGTGTTGATGGAGGAGATACCGACACCAAGCTGATGGTGTTTGACATCAGCCCTGATTACAGCAGGAACACCGACAGAGATCCAGACTTCTACACCTCTGTGCCATCAGAAGTGACGGTGGGTCGCTGTATAACTTCTAAACATGTTCTGAATGGTTCCTGAATGTAGTTTCCATCTGTGCCTCCACATTTTCATGTGGACAATCATGAAAGCAAAATGTTCACAGAGAGGCAGATTACTTTATCACACAGTGTGGTCACAAAACTAGAAACATCAATCGATTCAGACTCAGTCTGCTACTTCACATAAACAGTTAATGTTAGGCTCAAACTTTCCCATAAAAAACCCTTACATATATATATATATATATATATATATATATATATATATATATATACAGTGGGGCAAAAAAGTATTTAGTCAGCCACCGATTGTGCAAGTTCCCCCACTTAAAATGATGACAGAGGTCAGTAATTTGCACCAGAGGTACACTTCAACTGTGAGAGACAGAATGTGAAAAAAAAATCCATGAATCCACATGGTAGGATTTGTAAAGAATTTATTCGTAAATCAGGGTGGAAAATAAGTATTTGGTCACCTCAAACAAGGAAAATCTCTGGCTCTCACAGACCTGTAACGTCTTCTGGAAGAAGCTTTTCTGTCCCCCACTCGTTACCTGTATGAATGGCACCTGTTTGAACTCATCATCTGTATAAAAGACACCTGTCCACAGCCTCAAACAGTCAGACTCCAAACGCCGCCATGGCCAAGACCAAAGAGCTTTCGAAGGACACCAGGAAAAGTATTGTAGACCTGCACCAGACTGGGAAGAGTGAATCTACAATAGGCAAGCAGCTTGGTGTGAAAAAAATCAACTGTGGGAGCAATCATCAGAAAATGGAAGACATACAAGACCACTGATAATCTCCCTCGATCTGGGGCTCCACGCAAGATCTCATCCCGTGGGGTCAAAATGATCATGAGAACGGTGAGCAAAGATCCCAGAACCACACGGGGGGACCTGGTGAATGACCTGCAGAGAGCTGGGACCAAAGTAACAAAGGTCACCATCAGTAACACACTACAACGGCAGGGAATCAAATCCCGCAGTGCCAGACGTGTTCCGCTGCTGAAGCCAGTGCATGTCCAGGCCCGTCTGAAGTTTGCCAGAGAGCACATGGATGATACAGCAGAGGATTGGGAGAATGTCATGTGGTCAGATGAAACCAAAGTAGAACTTTTTGGTATAAACTCAACTCGTCGTGTTTGGAGGAAGAAGAATACTGAGTTGCATCCCAAGAACACCATACCTACTGTGAAGCATGGGGGTGGAAACATCATGCTATGGGGCTGTTTTTCTGCCAAGGGGACAGGACGACTGATCCGTGTTAAGGACAGAATGAATGGGGCCATGTATCGTGAGATTTTGAGCCAAAACCTCCTTCCATCAGTGAGAACTTTGAAGATGAAACGAGGCTGGGTCTTCCAACATGACAATGATCCAAAACACACCGCCCGGGCAACAAAGGAGTGGCTCCGTAAGAAGCATTTGAAAGTCCTGGAGTGGCCTAGCCAGTCTCCAGACCTCAACTCCCGCCCCATATAGTGGCGGGAGTTGAAAGTCCGTGTTGCTCGGCGACAGCCCCAAAACATCACTGCTCTCGAGAAGATCTGCATGGAGGAATGGGCCAAAATACCAGCTACTGTGTGTGCAAACCTGGTAAAGACCTATAGTAAACGTTTGACCTCTGTTATTGCCAACAAAGGTTATGTTACAAAGTATTGAGTTGTATTTTTGTTATTGACCAAATACTTATTTTCCACCCTGATTTACGAATAAATTCTTTACAAATCCTACCATGTGGATTCATGGATTTTTTTTATTTTTTTTCACATTCTGTCTCTCACAGTTGAAGTGTACCTCTGGTGCAAATTACTGACCTCTGTCATCATTTTAGGTGGGGGAACTTGCACAATCGGTGGCTGACTAAATACTTTTTTGCCCCACTGTATATATATATATATATATATATATATATATATATATATATATATATATATATATACACACACACACACACAAAATCAAAGAAATTCTAAAGTTTTACTGAAGACACAAGAAAAAGGAGTCTGAATTATTTAAGCTGCTGGTATGTCTGCTGGTGCATGTGACAGACAAACTGAGTTTCACTGAATGATGTTTGACTTCATCACTATTTGAATATGTAGTTGAGAGCAGGGGTGTAGCACTGAACTCTGGGGCCTAAACATATGTGGGACCTTTTTCTGATCATCATCAGAAAAAGTTCTAATCTTAACATATCTACAATATCAGATTTGATGATCAGTGTGTTTGTTTCTCAGCCAAAGATCCTAAAACCTAAGGCAGTCCTCTTCAGGCACAGCTACATGACCTCTGTGCTGGCAGTGAGGCAGAGAGGCTGGATGGTTTTCTTCATTGGGACAGGAGACGGCCAGCTCATTAAGGTGTGTATGAAATGAAACATCTAAAGTACTTAGTTTACCAGCCTGATTTTAAGATGCCATTTCATCATCCTGAAATGCACTGGCTTCCTCACATGAAACAAACATGAAAGATAGTTCTGTCACCAAAATATATTTGTTGAATTAGCATCTATTCATAAAATCACGAACAACCTGTTAGATTTGTATTGTTGATTGTCATTTATGCTTAGAAATATTTACTTATATATGCTTAGAGTTTTGTAATTAGTTGTAGATTGGTAGAGGTTTTGATCCTTGATAGTCTGCAAACTTTGTGTGTATTAGACAGCACTTTGGGAGCATGAGAGGTCATACCGTGTCTTATTGTTTTATGGTAGGATTAACGTAGCTACGTCTGTTCTAGTCTAGGTGCTCTTTGTTTAGATGAACTGCAGGACTTCCTCACCGTGTTATCTAGGATGAACCATCTAGGGTGAGGGGGAGGCTACCCTCTTCCTGACCAAGGATGTTTGACCCTTTGATCAGCAGTCCCCACACACACACACACACACACACACAGGCAAGGTACTCTTTGTTTGTATGTAGACGTCGTATGTTAATGAACCTATGCATATTCATGTAACCTCAATAAAAGGACAGTGTATGGGAGAACGGACGAGACCAACTGGAGTCAAGCGGTTGTCCGGTTCTCTCCCGTGCACGAGTACCATGAAGAAGTTTGCCTACTTGCGTCTTGCTTGCAGTGTAATTATATTGTCTTAACGTTCCAGCGAATAGGTTCAAGCTACAAACCTAACACAACCGTTGACCCAAGATAAATAAAAACCAAAACTTTTTAAGAGGCAAATTATTCATGATTTTTTAGCTTGCTTATTTGAACTAGTCTCATTTTATTTCATTGTTGAAGTCTGCTGCAAACTGCAGTCACTTGTGGTCCCTGTAGCTTCTTTGTGTGCTCTTAGTCTCACTGTGAGTTCATCTGTTCACACACTGCAAGGTTTTGTTTGTGGAGTGGAGAGATGAGAGCTGTGACCCTGAAAGCTCAAAAAGCTTCAACAAGTATTTTATTGAATATGACGAGAGCAAGAGATAGAGAAACAAGCTGAGAGGGATGTTGTCATGGTTTGATTTTTTTCGGTCATATCGACTCTTTGATCACAGTTTGTGATTAAGTCGGAAAGTTTGTTTTACAGATAAGAAATACCGACTGTTTCACAACATATACAGCAGATATCAGCATGACACTGAATCCAAGCAGCACAAACACATAAGAGCTTCTTATGAATGAGGGAAAACTTAAAATAAACAGCCTTTCATTTGGAAGATAGTGGTCAGAGAAAAATAAGCAATTGAAATGTTCATTAAACATAAAAACGTGAATTCTTATTTTCACAAATTCTTGTTGTCAGCTGTCTGTGGACAGGAACTATCACGCTGCCTGTCCCACGGTGCTCTACAGGACAAGTGATGATCGCAAAGTGTTTCCCAAATTACATCTGGATCCAGTGGGTCATAAACATGTGTATGTGCCATTTAGAAACCAGGTACTTAAATTATTTACTGATTATCTTAATGTCACATGTACCTGTGCTGCATTTTAAAGTGTTTGTTGTTCTAGATAAGGCGAGTTCCTGTGTCAAAGTGCAGCACGTACACAAGTGTGCAGGAGTGTTGGTCTGCACAGGATCCATACTGTGGTTGGTGTGGCTCTAAAAGCAGGTGAGAGAAACAACATGCAGCTGATGTCTCCAAACTATTCTGAACTTGGTGATCATTTCTCCTTCTTCTCCTAGCTGCACATTTGAAGATGACTGCACAGATTCAGACTGGCTGTCCATTCCTGATGAGTCCCAGCACAAAATGATTTCCCACAAAGTTGAAAAGGACACAAACGGACAGGTACAGCTTACAAACACAGTCGGGACTGCAATCATTTGTGGCTTTCAGGTATTTCTCACACATGTTCTTCATTTTCAGATTTTACTAAAAATCCACACACACTTGACTGTGGGCCAGGAAGTGTCGTCCAACTTTACCTGTCAGTTCACTGCAAGGTCCAGCTCGATTTGTGCTTTGAATAACCCTCCTCCACAGTTCCCACAATGCACCTGCATCCTGTCTGATCGTACACTTCCTGCTGATGGTCAGTGAGTTTTCATAAATAATCCAACGAATGAAATACTTTGCAGTCAGACCTGCTTACTGATCTGCAACACTTCCCAAAAAGCAAAATAGAAACATTACAGAGCTGACTCTGACAGATGAAATATTCTTTACTAGTTGACAAATCTGAGCTGTTCGTTATTACAAACTGTTGCAACTCATTAAACATATATGTCTAAAAATTAGCAATTGAAGGCTATGACACTGATCGTGTTTTTTTTATTTATTTATTTTATTTAACAGGTCTGCATGTCACAGTGAAATTTAGACTTGGTTCAACACAACTGTCAGAACAGCTGAGGTTGACTAACTGCTCTGACATCAGTGGACCACCAAGTTCAGTCTTGTAAGTCCAATCAATTATAAAGATTATGAAGATGGATCACTAATAACACAACATTATGTGTCATCACCAAGTAAAATGTATTACTACTGAGGAGTCTCTTTGTTTTATGTTGTATTTTTGGACATTATCGTTTTCTTGATGATTTCAACACTAATATGTAATTGTTTCTCTTCAGGTGTCAGCAGTGCATCAAAGCTGGTTGTGGATGGAACACAAACAGATGTTCCTGGGCCGATCAAACAGAGATCAATGTAATAATTCATGCCTTTAGTTTACCTAGTTCAGGTTTTTCCTCATTAACATATTTGTTTTAATTTTATTTCGCTGATACCATTCTACATGTTTAGGCTATTTTGATGTATCTTTTTTAAATCTACTTTTGGGAATAAGAAAGTCTATCTTATCATATAATTAAGTCTTCCACTTTAAGTTTATATTACTTTTGAGATTTTTCAATCATTATTAAGGGTGGGTTGGTCTAATGTTCAAATATCTATTGCTTCTCAAAAGCAGCAATATTATATGCAATAATATGTTAAGTGATTATGACAACTCACAAATACCAATTCAGTTGCTTGACAAAAATCGTGATTAAATTCTTTCCTTGTAAATAAGACAGAACTTCCATTCTCATCAGTCCTACATAGTTTCTTTAGACAATGACAGTAAACCTGCCATATTGATTCCCTCTGCTTCCTCCTGCAGGACAGCGTTTGCCAAAATGTGCAGTCTGGGAAGAACTTCTCTGTGAGTCTGAACCTCAGTCCTCAAACTCATTGTTCCTCTGACACCTTATTCGTGTTCAAAGCTTCCAACATCAGCTGATGGCCGTGGATTAAAGCTGATCATTTTTTGTCTTACTGTCAGATCCCAGAGATCTCCTCCATCACTCCCAGTGTGGTGTCTTTCTACGGTAGAAACCACGCAGTGCTGTCAGGTCGTAACCTCGATAATGTGACTGCAGTGAGGATGCAGGCCGATACTGACTGTACTCCAAAAGAGTGAGTCACTTTACACTAGTGATGTGTCACTCGCGAACGAAATGGCTCTTAGAGCCGGCTCTTTGACGTGAACAACGCGAGCCGGCTCCTTATTGCAAGCCGTGTTTTTTTGTTTATCCCTTCTCTCACCCTCTCTCTCTCACACCATCTCTCTCTCTCGCACTTTTTTTCCGCTTCACTCCGCACGCGAGCCTTGTGCTTTCCGCTGGGATGAGGGGGGAGGGGTGGTAGTTACACTCGCAGTAGCGCAGGAACAGACCGGGAGGGAAAGAGAGAAAGAGAGCCAGGGACAACAACGTCACATTAGAAAGGTATAGTAATCATCCACAACTATTTTCAGTTGTGGATGTTAAAGGGTTCAGAAAGTTTATTCATGCAGGCCTATATAACAAAGAATGTGCATCTTCTTTTTGTTTTCATATTTTAATTTATATTTAATGGTGTTATGGTTTGCAGTGTTTTGTGTTGTTTCATTTTAAATTTGTTTAAAAGGAAAAAGCTGAAAATTTAAATAGTTAAAAGTTGTACTGTGACTAGTTGATTTTTGTATTACATTTTATTTATTACATTTTATGTGGAGTGAATAAATAAAAGTATATTTACGGTGGCCCCTAGAGACAAAGCACGTACAAACTCCAAAACACGTAAAAACTCCAAAACAAAAGACAACAGAAGTGCTCCAGGATGCTAGGCGCAGTGTTGAGCTTTTGTTACCTAGTGGCTACACAAGCCAGCAATTAGGAACGACTGGATTTGGTGTGTGGTAGTAACAGGTAAATGAACTTTTTTTTTTAATTATTTGAATATATATGAGTGCTTGTGTATAAATACACAAACAATACACATATGCTTTCATGCTTTCAATTATGTAATTTAAGTGATCTAGGTAGCTCTGTTTTGGAAGTTCAGTTAACGCTAGAAATGTGTTTTGGAGTTTGTACGTGTTTTGTCTCTAGGGGCCACCACATATATTTATATATAAACATATATAAATAAAGCCACTTTTTTTTTACATTAGTAATTCCTTTTGTGCATAATTTTATATTATTGTTAATAATAAATCAATTAAAGCAACAAAACAACCTGAAGAGCCGGTTCGGAGCCGAAAGAGCCGGCTCTTTTTAGTGAGCGGAGCCAAAAGAGCCAGTTCTCTAAAAAGAGCCGGAAATCCCATCACTACTTTACACACAACTAATGCACAACTGATAGTTTGTGCTTTGGATACAAAGCACACAGTAAAATCTAGAGATTATTCCAGGGAAACACCACTCATACTGAAATATAGATTAAATGTTTGAAGTAAAAACAGCACAAATGTTTTCTCAGCATTGTTCTCAGACAGACCAACTGAGAGTAAACCCTGAAACTAAAGCTCACTGTCCTATTTTAGGATTTAAGGAATTTAACGTAAATTATTTTCACTGTTTTGTTTTGGGGTTTCTTCTGTTTTAATTAATGATCTTCTTCTTCGGGTTTTTGAGGGTTTTTTCTTTTATCACAATAAAAGTAACTTTGAAAAAACTACAAAACACATACTTTGGTAGTTTAGACTGGCATTTAGTTATGTTGTTGAAAATTTTGATACTCAGCTTTTGTCTGTTTTCAGTTTATGAGTATCATGATAATGTCAGTGATTTTTTTTCTGTGTCTGTGTGTGTTCTGGTCAGATCTTCTGTTTGGGGCAACACTGGTTTCAGTCTGACGTTCCACATTCCCAGTTCAAATATCAAAGGCGTGGTCAACGTATGTCTTCTCCTCCCAGATGGTCATTGCCATGGCAAAGCTAAAATCACCTACAGCTCATTACCATCATGCACCAATATTACTCCAAGCAGCAGCTGGATCAGGTGCATTTTTTCTACTGAAACCTCCAAATAACACATTAAAGTTATGACGGATCTCTTTTAGATATACACTTTAAAACAACTTATAATGTTCAATAAGCAGAGATGTGAAACTGAACATGATATATTGAGATATAATTGGAACTCTAATACCCATCATGGTAGAAGAGAATCCCAGTTACGAGTTAGGACAGGACTCTCTGGAGTCCAGGTGTTAGTGGTGGTGAAGATGAAATTGGTGGTTTAGATGGGGCTCTGATTGTACACAATGAGATGGAGATGAGGAGGTGGCAGGATCCACAAATAAGAACCTATAAGGCTGAAATGATAGAGAGGGGGAGGCTGAATGGCTCGGAGCAGGTAGGCAAGAAAATAACAGAATGTGAAAGTGAAGGCAATGTAAAGAAATCGACTCACAGCAGAGCTGCCAGGAAAGCAGGCACATGAGTAATTACAGATCTTCCTTATTGAACATAGGCTTTATTTTTAAATACTAAGACTTTGGCTGATGTCACACTGTCTCCAAATCCACCAATGAACCAAAGGTACCATTAAATAAACATGACACAGTGATGAAGAAAGCTTTCTATCTGTTTAGGATTTTAGCCTTCTCCTTTACAAGCGTTTGTCGATGCAGCTCAGAGGTACAGAGGTACTGAGTACTCCACTGATGCTACAACACAGTTAAAGTGACACATGTAATGTGTTGTCATCAATAAATTAGCTAAAGCAACAGTAGTGAATCGTGACAAAATTTCAGCAGAACTATTTTTGAGTCAAGACCTGCTGCTTTGACAGTAACTTAAATCGTATTTTTGAGATTTATTCTAGGAAGCAGCAGAGAAACCGTTCTGGGTCATCTGATGGGGAAAGAGAGCCACTTCCCAAAAAAAGTATTTTGCTATAAGGCTACTTCCACTTTTAGTTGCAACTGAAAAAGGAAATTCTGTCATCTCAGTTTCTTTTTTCACCTTAAAAAGGAACCCCATTTTATTTAAGAGTTTGTTTAAAGCACCAATCTTTACCTAGGCATTGGTTTCTTAATGGTATGTATTCAGCTTTATGCCAACATAAGTCAACTAAAACTGAGAGATTTTAAGATTGATACAGTTAAAGACAAACACAGACATTTTAAATGTTCTCTGGTGCTCTGTGTCCTGCAGTGGGAAGAGGAAGATCACACTCACTGGGTCCCATCTTAACTTTGTTGAAGGGGTCATGCACAGCCCCACAATGCAGGAGGTCAGACTTCCCAGATACATCAGCTCTCAGGTACATTACACCTTCTATTACTGTTTAAGTTAACCAGCCATGTTATATCAAAAATTATAAATTACAGTGTGTCTGAATATGTGATGTTGCGTGCTGTTTTGGTCACGTCGTGTTGTCTTTTGTGTACATTTAATTTCATTGCAGAATCTCACCTATGATTCACCTGCAGCTCTGAGCATTTCTAGCAGTACTGTGTATTTGAAAGTAGCCAATGAAACCTTGACCTGCTCCAGAAAACTCTCGTACTATCCAGACCCTGAGTTTACTAGCTTCACAGCCACAAGGACAGGGAAAGATGTGCACATCACCATTCAGGTATTTTTAAATATACTTTTTTTTTTTTATCATACATATGTATGTGTGGCATCAGTTCATTGAAATGTAGCCTTTGTTTTTCTTCATTTAGAAAAAAACAGACAAGCTGGAGATGACGATAGATGAGTTATCAGTGTGGGGCGTTGAAGACAAGCCAAAAAATTGCACCATGGAAGCCAAAGAAACCAGTGACAACATTGACTCTTTCACCTGTGAGATTAAAAGCTCAACCAACCCTGAATTTCAACAATTATTGGTAAATATTTCTTTCATGTTAACCAAACCAAATAGTTGTGTGGAGATGTAATGTCAGTTTCATTCTGGCAGTAGAAACATTTCAGTATTTTAGTACAGTAAAATAGGAATTAAAATTGTACTGAGAATGTTTTCACATAGAATTCATTAGGTATACTTGTTAACCTGCTCGTAAATGCAACCCTCCTACCAATAATATCATGGTAAAGCTGAACAGCTGAAATTCAAGCTCAGTGTAACTCTGAATGTGACATGGTTGTTCAGGCTAGACAGGCTGGTCTGAGTATTTCATAAACTGCTGATCTACTAGGATTTTCCAACATCACTTTTAGGGTTTAGAGAAAATGGACTGGCAAAGAGAAAATATGCAGTGAGCTGAAGGTTGCTTGGTGGAAAATGCCATGTTGATGTTAGAGATCAGAGGGGAATGGCCAGAGTGTTGTTAGGAAGACAACAGTAGCTCAATAAAACACTCATTACAATGAAGTATGATGACGAGCATCTCTGAACCTTGAAGCAGTTGGGGTACAGCAGCAGAGCACCCCACTCCTATCAGCTAAGAACAGGAAACTGGGGCAACAGTTTGCACAGACTATTATGGTGGAATTTGCAGCAACTGGGTGATAATATCAGCTCAGTATTGACTCTGTGGGGAATGTTTCCAGCACCTTGTTTATATTATTTTTTTTATTGCATATAGTTCTGACAACAAACTGGAACCCAATATGGAGCTTGCAAACTATAACTAATGCAATGTGTGGCAAAAAACAAAGAAAAATCCAGTATGTAAACATGCAAGGCCTTTTTCCCAGTATAGTATGCTGTATGTGATTTGTTTTTGTTTTTTTGTTTGTTTGTTTTGGGGTTTTTCATAGATAAAATACGGAGACAAATCTGTCACACTGGAAAATAAAGATAAATCTGGAGTTTCTTATTTTCCGATGCTGATCCTTGTCCTGCTGCTGATACCAGCCATTATTACTGGTAAGAACACAATTTAGAAGTGAATTTTAGTCCCTAACCAGCCTATAAAAGGATGTGCAGGTCAACTCTTTAACAACCATACCATTCTTTTGCATTGCGCTATAATCTTGTTGCAGTGGCGTTATTCTACCAAAGACAACAGCAGAGGCTCGCTGATGAGATGAACAAGTTTGTGGAAGACCTTGAGCTCAACATCAGGAATGACATCAGACAAGGTCAGTCACAAAATCTCACAGCATCACTTTGATGTACAATTTATACTGCTCGAAAATTAAAGAAAAGCTTTTAAAATGCATGTCAGTGCAAGGAAAAAAAATCATGCTGGATATCTATAATGATATGGACTGGATGATGTACAGTATTATGAATGTATGCAAGTATTCGTATTCTCCATTGTTTGATCAACTGAAACATAATGTCCCAGAGGTGTTCTGTTGGATTTCGGGCAGGCGTGTATAGGGGTTAGTCAATGGTATCAATTCCTTCATCCTCTGTGAGCTGCCTGCTCATGAGGCCAGACATTGTCATGTACCATGAGGAACCTAGGACCCACTGCCCCAGCACAGGTTGACAATGAGTCCAATGATTTCTTCCTAGTACCAAATGTTAGTCAGGGTGCCATTACCTTGGGGCGACTGTGGCTCAGGGGGTTGGGAAGCGTATCTGTAACCGGAAGGTCGCCGGTTGGATCCCCAGGCTCTCTGTCCTGGTCGTTGTGTCCTTGGGCAAGACACTTCACCTACCGCCTACTGGTGTTGGCCGGAGGGGCCGATGGCGTGATATGGCAGCCTCGCTTCTGTCAGTCTGCCCCAGGGCAACTGTGGCTACAACTGTAGCTGCCTCCACCAGTGAGCGAATGTGAGAGAGAATGAATAGTGGCATTGTAAAGCACTTTGGGTGCCTTGAAAAGCGCTATATAAATGCAATCCATTATTATTGTTATTACCTAGCTAGTAGAGGTCTGTGTGCCCCTCTGTGGATGTGCCTCACAAGCACATAAGAAATATTTTGCACTGTCCGCTTCAGAAAGGTTTATCTGACAGAGGAAATAAATTTTCCACAGTTGTGCAACATTAAAAGGAAGTGAGGTCTATGTGAAGAGTCACCACAAAAACAAAGTTACCAGAAAAGTTACATTTGCAAAACCACATTCAAACTACTTGGGGCAGTTTTAGAAATAACCGCCGTGGACAGATGAAATATAATTAATTTAAATATGTCAGTTTGAGGTTCTGTATCAATAGATGAATGATTGTAAAAGGTCTGGACTGCAGTCGGGCCAATTCATCAACTAAAGTGAATTTTTATACCTTGAAGTCGTGCTGTTGTTATAGACCCAGTATGCAGTTTAGCATTGTCTTGTTGAAATGTTCAGGGAAGGCCTTACCTGACATAATCATGAATTACAGTAGTCCAGCCTAGAAGTAATAAATGTATGAACTGCAAGCATGAAACACGATGTTTCTAATGTTAGAGATGTTGTGCAAATTGAGAAGGTCTTACATTATATAATATTTGCACTGAAAGATATATCCTGGTTAAAACGGAGTCTAAGATTACTGTGTTACGGAAGGTAACCAGTATCTGGTTAGAGTACAACAACTTCAGTACTACTGTAGTTTTAAAAATGTCAATGGTCAGCATGATGGCATAGTCTAACAGCAAGAAGGTCCTTAGTATATCTAAATTTAAAAGCAGGAAATTAGAGGTCTTGCAGGTGTTTATGTCTTTAGCTCTTTATGTGGTTTAACTAATTGGTATCTGTCTGACATCACAGACAAATAAAGCTGATTATCATCTGCATAGCAATAAAAATGTATGCTATGCCTTCTAATAATACTGACTAGTAGAACTGGTCCTAACACAGAACTCTGTGGAACTCCTTAATTAACCTTAGTGTGTGAAGAAAATTCCTAAATTAGATATGATTCAAACCACTGCAGCGCAGCACATTTAATGCCTACAACATGGTCTAAACGCTGTTACAAAATATTGTGATCAAGAATATTAAACACTCCACTGAGGTCTAGCCGGACAAACATAGATATGACTCGACAACAAGATCATTTGTAATCTTCATTAATGTTGTTTCTGTCCTGTGAGTTCAGAATTCAGACTAAAAAAAATAAACCATTCCTCTTTTTGGATTGATTGATTATATCTAAGATCAAAATGTAAATTTATTGTTAGGACTTCTAGACATGGGATCTAATAGACACACTGACAGTTTGGAGGAAGTAATTATTGATGTCAACTTGGAAAAAAGGGAAAAATTAGCTAATATTTCTCTAACAACCTGCATCTTTTCTGTTGAATAAAATGTGGGCATCTGAAATATGCATATAATTGCATTCTGTTTTTATTTACATTTTAAACAGGTTTTTATTTTGGATATGTGTTTGTAGTTTGCAAGTTGTGAAATGACCCTACCCACACAGTGTACAGTTCTCATGGTTTCAGCTTTATTTTTAACCAAAAGCACTCTTTCTATTTCCGGCACAGTCTTGTAGCCCGGAACCAACTCTCTCCATGGTTTCCTCCACTACATGCTCCCTTCCCGCCAGTCTCCTCTGTCACTATAAAAGGAGACGGAGTCATTAGTCCCATCATAATCATGTGTCCCCTCTGACATCCAGCACCACCCCATGAGCTCACTATACCACATACACCACCAACGTTTTCTTGATTTTTACAATTCCTTTGCATGTAATCTTAAAATGTATACCTGGTTGCTTCGGTATTCATTTGCCCTGCAGTCCATAATGCAATAGGGATTTATGCTTTACCTGCCAGTATTGGCATTTAAAATACTTCTAAGAAATTAAGTAGCAGCTGTTAAAAAGTTTGCATTATTTATTTTTAGTTTTATACTCTGAAGTTTTCCTATTGTAATCTTTCAACATTATCTTCCAGGACACATTTGCATCTTGTTCTCTGCAAGTTCCAAATTATCGGAACTGCGTTTCATCGTATGTGATAAGTGCCTCAACTTTACCACATATTGGCCTGTATTTTACAGCTTCACTATCTTCAGGTTGCTTAGTGTCGCATACATAGAGTTCCTGTTTATGGTTTTTGTTATATAACACTAATAAGGCTGATGGTAAAACAGAATGACATTATAGGATGCAGTCATATGTGGCCATTTTTGTATTAATCAGTGAATTGCAACACTGCACTGACTTAGACATTTTCACTACCTCTTTTCTGTGACCTGCAAGAACTTGCCTGCTTCACAAGTTCACTTTTCACCTGATAACATAGACATTCATGCTTTGTACTTTGTGCACGTAGCCTGTGGTTTATCAAGTCAGCTTCACTGGAGTGTCTTCCACAGGTTTTGTGGAGTTGCAGACAGAAAACGCTGATCTACTGGAAAATGTTGGAACAATTCCTTTCCTGGATTTCAAGCACTTTGCCTCCAGAATCTTTTTTCCTGAGGTGAACGAAGCTCAAAAGAAACCAAATGCTGATACGTGACAAGCTTATTCTGTGAACTGTGAAAAATTACCAATTGGTGTCAGTTTAGTAGAGCTGTGTTGTTGTTTTTCAGAATGAATCTTTGATGGAATCCTGTATCAAAGACATCAGTCAGGTAAGTTTTGACGTCATCTGTTGTTTGCAGTTGTTTTCATGGTTTCATTCCATCTGTCGTTATGTTATGTTATGTTATGATCAGGATGTGGTGAAGATTCAGCTTGATGAGTGTTGCCAGGGCTTGTCCAGGCTGATCCAGGACCAGCTCTTCCTCACCTCCATGGTGCATGCTCTCGAGGAAGAGAAGAGTTTCACCATCAAAGACAAGTCAGTTTGGCACTCTG